>NC_090840.1:25322631-25625394 GCF_028021215.1 Eschrichtius robustus | reverse complement strand
TACTAGCTAAACGAGAAGCTCCAGATTTAGTACACACCATGCTAGTCTTTGCAGTCCAGAATTTAGTATCTCTAGGAAAAACAACAATCAGTTTTGCGTGCATTGATTTTTTTTTCTCCTCTAGAATCTCATGTACTTTATTGTTCATGACTTAATTATCCATAGTTCTATAACTTTAATAAAACCTAACTCAAGGAAGTTTAAATTTATTCCAAATCAGCTTGCAACACTTGCAAAAATGAGTTTAGCAGAAAAAAAGCTAACAAAAGCAAAAGTTATCCCGTAAGAATACCTTTTGGTTGTGCATTTAAATTTTTTAAAGGGAAATGAAAGGTCGTTTGTAAAATAAATGACCAAATAAAATTTTTGATGCTTGTGAGAATGAGCAAGTGCTGTAAACAACTAGTTAATGAAACATTTTTATGTAAAGAACGGCTTAAGTCCATACTTTAAGATAACAACTGATATGGACAGAGTAAAGGGACAAAGTAGGTGATTAAATAGTTAATCCCACTAGGGGATTGTAAGTAAAAAAAAAAAGTATGGCAGACCCCTTTAAGTTAATGATGACCTAAAAATGCAGGTTTGCTTAACCATAAAATGAAGCAGGCTTGCTTAGCAACAAAACCATGCAACAGAAGCATGAGACATGCCCCAAAACAATAAAACAATGGTGGCATGAGACGCACATCCTGCCAGTGAGCTCAGTAAGTTAATGACCCCTAGGACATGCTCTCTGCAAACATAAAAAATAATAATTTATGGAAAGGTGACATTTCAAAGTGAAAGACCCTCATTGTACTGAGACCTGAAATAATTGTCCATAGTGCCATGATGCTCTTGGCTTGACCATGTAGGAACAAGAAAACTCCTCTGCCCAACCTGGAGGAGGAGTTGATGATGTAAGCTTGATGTCTACTCAAGAATGAGGAAGAAGGTGGTCTTTTCCCCCTTGCCACTTCTCCTTTGATTATAAAACTATAGCCCATTAAGTTCTTGGGACTCAGCACCCTCTCACCTGCTTGCTTATAAGCTTCACAAGCATCCTATTCTAATAAATCACTTCTTATCTATCACTGTGCCTCTCACTGAATTCTTTCTGTGCTAAGACATAAAGAACAGGAGCTTCTTGGAGCCCCCCGTGAAACCCCACCTAGTGGTTTCACAACTACCTGCTCAAAGAGAGGTTCTCCTAGTTACATGTTCGACAGTATTATCCACTCAGACAGTCAAGCACAAACCTGAGTCAGAGTTTACTCAAACAAACATGGATGGGACTCTGAACCAAGATGGCAACATAAGAAGATTCTGACGTTCCCCCCTCCCATGTACACTCCAAATGTACAGCCACATGTGGAGCAATTCCCTCTGAGAGAAATTCAGAAACTAGCTGAGGGACTCTTACATATGGGATAACCTCTGGCCACCCCCTGGATAGCCCCATACAATCAGGATGGAACCCCCAACTCCCGACTTTCCCTGAGGAGAGAAGTGTTTGGACCACACATCTAGTGCCCCAACATCAACTGCCCCGCCTGAGGGAAGGACCCCCCCAAACACCCAGCTCTGAAAGCCAGAGAGGCTTGTGTACAGCAAACAAAAGAGAGGTTGTTATTATTATTATTATTATTATTATTATTATTATTATTATTAGCCATGCTGCATGTGGGATCTTAGCTCCCCAAACACCCTGCATTAGAAGCATGGAGTCTTAACCACTGTACCATCAGGGAAGTTCCAAGGAGAAGTTATTAATAGACCTTTGAGTGCTTAATGAAGCTGTCCCCACAGGGACCAGCACAAAGGGGGCAGGCAAAAATCCTCATCTCCCGGTTCCTTCCTAGAAGGCAATTGATTGCAAATTTTACAAGCTGCTGCCTGAGGGTCTGACTTCTAATTAGCACATGCCAAGGCTGACTGCACTCTCCCCAGAACCTGGGAGCTCTGGTGGACACTTCCCCTGACTTCTCCCTCTAACTTACTCCAATAAAAAAACCAAGCTGCCAGCATCTCCCTGGAAATAACTTGTTTACACATCTAGAGCCCCAACTTTTGAGGCTGCTGCCTGAGGGACAGACCACCGAATCACCTATCTCTGATAAGCAACAGGGCTCAGCATTCCTGAGTCCCACAAGACTATAGCAAACACAGAAGCAGTGGCTAAGAAGTAAACAGTCCTTTGCTGTGGCTATTCCCCCAGGGCTCAGCACAGAGAGATGTTGACTGAAAACAAATAGACTGTCAGATATTTCTCCAGCGAAGTTGGGTTTATTTGGGGCCAGCAGAGAATTGCAATTCAGGGTCTGCAACCATGGTGAGCCATGTGCAATCCCCACATAGCAAGGGAAGGAGAGCACTTTTATAAGAAGAACAAGGAAGTTGGGAGGGCTACAATAAACAAAGAGTCCATGGCTTTTGTGGCTGAGTCCTTGCCAGGGAAAGGAGCCTTTCTTCTTCCTGTTGGGCTCTGCTCTCATCACAGGGTGTGGGAGCTCTCCCTTCTGGTCTTCCAACTCAGCTTAATTGAGATTTCTGGTTATTAATTTTACAGGGAGCAGGCGAAAATTCCCATCTCTGGGTTTCTCCCTGTTAGGGCTTAACTACTTTCTTGTAGATAGCCATTTTCTTCCAATGTCATCACATTGTCTTCCCTCCATGTGTCTGTGTCCTAACTCCTTTTCTTATATAGACATAGGTCATATCGGATTAGGGCCTACCCCCATGACTTCATTTACTTTTACCTCTTTAAAAACCCTGTCTCCAAATACAGTCACATTCTGAGATACCAGGGTTTAGGACTTCAACACATGAATTTGGGAAGTGATACATTTTAGCCCATAACACGATTTGAACCCCTCTTCCATATTCCTACTACCACAGTCATAGTTGAGAGCCTGTCTCATGATGTCTATCCTGGAATTTCAACCAATCTAATTACCTCAACTCTCTCTTCCACACTGCCCTCATTCTTGCTTTATCTCTACCAGGGTTTTAAAACAGGATAAAATTAGAGCCCTTAGAATGTATTACCCAAGGGTTAGCTCCTGTTGATAAAGTTAGCTCCTGTTGATAAATAAGTTGATAAAGTATACTCTGAATGCTTTTAAAGGTCTACTGGCCAAAACAAAACCAAATCATTAATACTAGGGTTTAGTTCAGGAAGATATATTAAATTTACTTTTATTAAATGCCATCTGAGACACTAGGGAAAAACTTGTCTATACAAAAGACCATACCTGTGTCTCCCAAGTGTTTATGTTGAGGTTTTGTACTCAGTAGACATTACAATTCTTACCTATACAATTTGTAAAGTTTAAATTATATTACCTGCTACAGCAAAGGATACAGCTCTTCTATTTTTCTTACTGCTGTATCCCAGGGCTCAGAATCTACATGAAATTATCGAACACTCATACATTCCTCATAGGAGTGGTAATGATATAGCCCTTTGGAAAGTAATTTCCCCACATAAATTCAAAACCTTAAAAATTTTATTGAGTTAGTAATTCCAATAGGATTCTTTTTTTTTTTTTTAATAGATCTTTATTGGAGTATAATTGCTTCACAATACTGTGTTAGTTTCTGTTGTACACCGAAGTGAATCAGCCATATGCATACATATGTCCCCATATCCCCTCTCTCTTGAGCCTCCCTCCCATCCTCCCTATCCCACCCCTCTAGGTCATTGCAAAGCACCGAGCTGATCTCCCTGTGCTATGCTGCTGCTTCCCACTAGCTAACTATTTTACATTCGGTAGTGTATATATGTCGATGTTACCATCACTTCACCCCAGCATATAGGATTCTAATGTAAGGACATTATTCTAAATATGGAAATCTTTTACACAAAGATATTTAATGCAGCACAGACCTGTAACCCTGAAGAGAGAATTTACATATGTTTATAAGCAGGTCAAATCCTGGATAAAAATAACAATACAAATAATAGCTTAATAGTGAGCCACTTATTATGTGTCAGGCAGTAAGCTAAGTGTTTCACAAATATTATCTTATTTAATCATCACAATAACACCATGAATTAAATATTATTATCCCTATTTTTATAGATGGACAACCTGAGACTTAGAAAGATTAAGTAACTGGTCCAAATTTAAGCTGCTATTAAGTAATGGAGCCAATTTACAAACTGCAAAATGTAATTGATATTAGGATTCATTGCCTCTCATTTCCCATATTTTTCAAGGCCACGTTCCTTTCAAGTCTACATTGTTCTCATTCTTGCTCTCTCTCCCACTCAGAACTCAATAATTTAATCAATTCATCCTATGGTGTTGAGTAACTGTAGAGTCCTTTCTGAGTATGAATTTAAAAGAAGACAGCTGAAAGAAACAATGGTTAACCAATATCAGTGGTTCTCAAAGTGTGGGCTAGGAACCCATGAGAGTCCCTGAGATATTTTGGGGAGACAGGTCAAGACTTATTTCACAACGAATCTAAGATATCCATTGCTTTTTTCACTCTCATTATTTGACAAGTATATAGTGTTTTCCAGAAGCTACATGATAGATGCCATCTCAACAGACCAAATGCAGAAACAGATCAGAGAATCTAGGTGCCTTCTGTCAAGCCAGACATTAATCGGATTTGCAAAAATGAAGGGGGTTAAGGATTTAACTCTTCTCACTAATCTTTTTGTTTGGGAAAATGTCGTTCTTTTTCATGAAAATATTCTTTATGTTAACATGTAATGGTCTGATTATTATAGTCGTAAATTTCTGTTTTAAATTTTTATACAGCAATATCAATAGATATAACTCACATAAACAAGAGTTCTCTGGAACCCCCAGTCATTTTTAAAAGTATAAATGTGTCCCAAGACAAAAAGTGATAATCACTGACCTGGATAAATTATTCAGTAATAATGAGGTCCCTATTAGTGGCTCCCAGTCAGCAAAGAAAACATTTTGGAAGCTGTAACATTTCTAGCAGGTTCAATCTGTTCCATAGTCATGGACGCTTACTCTAACTAAGTTTGCTTTCAAGTTCTCATCAATCTTTCAAGATATTTAAAAGAAGCAAATAGTGCAGCCTACCGCACTTATATCCAACCCCAATATTCAGGGACTAACAAATCATTTGTCCTTAATCCTAATAAACATTTGCTGAGTATCTACATGAATCAAGTATTTAATACAATCAATATTCGGCGGTGCTGAGACATAAACCTAAGTTTTCTTATTCCAAATCAATTGCTCTTTCCCTTACATTGACACTAAATAATGTTTTAAAGCAATCAATCTAAGTACACCCAATCAGCAACATCACCACCCACTGTGCCAGTATATCCCCCCACTGCCATCTCTCAATCTCTTTCACACACACACCCCGCCCCGACACACACACACTTCCCTCTTAACAGAAACAGAGCTAGACCCACATTTTCTGAAATAAAAAGAGAAATCACTATTTTGACTTTTGCTGTCTTATGGCAAAATAGTCCCTTAACTATAACAATGACAGAAAAGTTTCTTGCTTCACTTCCATTGATAACAGCAGTATTGAGCTATTGAGCTGTTACCCTGCATCACTTACTATTCTTGGTGGTTTTTATTCAGCATCTCAACCCTTACAATAACCTGTGAGTTAAGTATTATTATCCCCATTTTACAAATGAGGAAACTAATGTCTAGAGAGAGAAAATAACTTGCCCCTGGTCACATAACTATTATATTACAGAGCTGGGATTCATACCCAAATTTCTCTGTGTGAAATACCTCAGATTCTTAAACCAGCTCTTTCTCCTCCTTTGAAATTTGTATTATTATTCTTTTTTCTCTCTGTGGTATGTGGGATGGAATTACTTGCTTGGCTGTTTTGTGATGGCTGGATACGGTGCACAGAGGCATGGGGAAAATCAAGTTTTATTCCTATTATCTACTAGCTGACTTTTCTTTTAACATAGTTGTAGTCCCTACTGTGTTATGGTTCCTTAGAAGTTTAAACAACAGGTCATGAAGCAAATGGAATGATTAGTAGCAGTATTTATTTACCCAGCTATTCTCAGTTCAGTAAAAAATAATAAATTGCCTCTCTTTTTAAAAAAAAAAAAAAAAAAAAGCTTTTATTTATTTATTTATTTATGGCTGTGTTGGGTCTTCGTTTCTGTGGGAGAGCTTTCTCTAGTTGTGGCAAGCGGGGGCCACTCTTCATCGCGGTGCACGGGCCTCTCACTACCGCGGCCTCTCTTGTTGCGGAGCACAGGCTCCAGACGCGCAGGCTCAGCAATTGTGGCTCACGGGCCCAGTTGCTCCGCGGCATGTGGGATCTTCCCAGACCAGGGCTCGAACCCGTGTCCCCTGCATTGGCAGGCAGATTCTCAACCACTGCGCCACCAGGGAAGCCCCGCCTGTCTTTTTTAATGTTAACCAAGACACAAGAGAGACCTCAATCCAGAGAGTATGGGAAGAAATATGGACAGTGGCAAGTACAGTTAATTGAACATTTTATAGAACATTGAGAGAGTTCAGGGAAAGTTCATTTCCCAGTTTTTATCTTCCCATGTTTACTGAAAATCCACCTATTACGACTGCATAGAAAAAAAAGAAATAAAAGAGAATTATCATTTTTATTTCTACTTAGTAGCTCATCCAAGCATTTGTGTTTGCCGGGTCTAGAGGCAAAACATGTATAGAGTTGGTTGAAAGAGGAGAGAACAAAGATATCCACCTTCAACCTCCCTCTCCCAAATTAAAACCATTCTTTCCCTGGTTGTGAATTTTGAAATAGGCAAAGATTTCTTTCAATTCCCAGGGCTCCCGTTTTGTGTTTTATCTCTTCCATCTTTCCAGTGGGGTATCCCACTTCATTCTCCCTTGCATATCTGGCATCCAAATGAACTAAAAAGTGTACTTGATCAGCTTTGGTGGAATATGGTGCTGGTGTCTGATACCACTTATATTTCATTGATGATAAAAATCAATAGGTTAGAAGAATGAAGCCCTAGCATGAAATTTCGAGAAAGGTTATTATTCATTAGCAGCTCGGTTTTTGAAATACAAGTCCAGAAATAGTTGCTACCCTCTTAACCTAATCATTACCTTTTTAAGCCAAATTTTCAGTAATGAAGTATGTATAAATCCTATTACTGCTTTCATTTTCTGCATATTCACTTTCTGATAAATATATGACTCTTCCATGAAACATTTTAGAGGATATTTTATTTAAATTTTTATAGCTTATAAATATTAGACTCGCAGTGCACATTAGCAGGGAAAAAGGAAAAGAAGAAGGGAGGAACAAAAGGAGTCCAAGGGAAGGAAGAGAGAAAACTGAGCCATTAACAAGAAATGATGCTTTCAAGGGATTTCACTGTTTAAAAATACTGAAAGCCACCACCCTTTACCCTGGGGGCCCAAGGATGGATGGATGGAATTGATGTCAAAATGTTAAAGATTTGTTCAAGAAAAAATAACTAGGGTGATTCTAAGTTAATTCTAGACATTCCATTTAATCCCCAGTCCAATTTTTTTTTTCCATAGCTGCACTAGGGTTCACTGTGTTTCAGTGACTTGGATACAAACCACTCATTTTCTAGATCCACTCTCTGGAGACATTTGGCAATTCCCATATCCCCATATGTTCTCTTACTACCTTTGTTTCCCCTTAACCAAACAAAGCATCTGCATCTCTGTGATGTTTGATTTCCAAGCAGAAATAAAAATGTTAGCATCACATGTTCTGGTCATTCTTCTGTTTACTCTCAAATCTATTCTCTGCCCTTCATTGCTCTGTTCCCTGTATCAGAGGAACTAACCCCATAAGTGACCTAGACACCCTTGCCAACTGATTTCCACCTAGGTTTGGCTAATGGAAGGAAAAGTAATAGATTGTAGGGTGAGAGGAAGTGAGAAACAATCTTATTTCCACTGATGCCCACCTTCCCATAGCCTAGAGTGGCATTTCTACATCTCCCCATGGCCCCAGCCCACTTAAAACAGCCCATCCTTTTAAAGACCCAGATCCCGTAGGACAGCCCTCACCATGGCTGTAGTTCCCATCTAGATGCTCAGGTTTGGGAGCTCTGGTAACAACATTTTCTCCTGCTTTCCCCCAGGCGTAGCTGGTAATGATTTTCTCCTGTTGCTAATATCTTGACTGACTTGCTATCTCTTGATTGGCTTCTTAGATCTTCATCATCTATGTGACCATTTTTGGTATGAAAATCTGTTTGAAATGCCTAGGGAGTTTGCTGCTTCTTGACTGGACCCTCATCCATCTCAGTTGCTAAGCTAATGCTTTCTTCCTTTGAAAGAAAGCTGTTTCTCGGCCACTGGTGTCCTCTCACTCTTTCATACTCTTTCCTAGCCCTTCAGTCCCCAATGCAAGGACCTCACACAAGTAAGGTTTGTGGACAGAGAAGGAAGATGGCTATTTGATCTGAGATGCATGGTGCTCCTCCACTTCTTTTATGGGATGCCTCATAAATAATCACAGCCTAAGAACTCAATGTAATGAGAATAATTGATGGAAGGTAATATTTAGTCTACTAGTAATTCCAGTGTTCCCCTACACACACACAGAGACACACACACACTCCCATAACCATTTAGAATAATCATTATTTCACAAAATGCGAAAAAAACTCTGACTTTGCATTGATATTTTATTTTATTTTATAGTAACACAATATACCCAGTGTTTGACAAACTACAAGCCAGAAAATTGTATACATGTACATGCTAACTTTAAGATGATATATGTAAACCAAAACTACACAGTAAGATTGATTACAAATTGGTTATTTGTCTTACAAAATGATTTATCATACCATTCCTTTGAGTATTAAACATCTCCAGCATGTTCAAGACATGATTTGATTTACTAAAATTTATAGTAAGCTAGCAAACATTTCCTACCATGAAAGCAATATCAACATATGAAATATCACTATATTGCAATTTATAGTGTCCAGTTTTCTTGAGTTCAGTGTGCCAAAGTCTATAATGAAGATTGTCCTACTGAAAACATTACTCAGGTTAAAATAGACTAAATAGCTGAACATTTGTGTTATGTCCTACTTTGGAACATTTGCCTCATGAGTCTTCCTTTAAAATAATGGAGATTCACGCCACAGAAGTTTAAAGAATGGAGATTCATGCCACAGAAATCAGGATGCCCTGAAGTTTGGAGAGCAAAGATAGGACCTGCAGATCAGACTCAGGGCAGCCCATTAGAAAGGTGTATTCCTTTGCATCAATGAGGCAGTCATAGGAAGCTATATCTGAAAGTATTTGCCTTCTCATTACTCCAGAAACCCTCAAACACTTTAGTCAAGTCTGACAAATGTGCACTAATTTATTGAAAGTGTTAGGGGGAAAAAAGGGAGAAGGCAATATAGGGAAGCTGGAAGTCCAAACCTCTCTATTAGCTCTGCTGTGAAGTAAGGAACATCCTGTTGAGGGGATATCCAGGAATATCCAGCAACAGACAGCACAGAGGTCAGTGGGGACCCAAGGCAGGGCTATGAAGGATTCCAGAGAAATCGCTTTGATGGGAATGACTTTCCCAATTAAAGATGAGTCAAGATTCCTTGTCTACCAATAAACACTAAAGGCAAAATGACTTGTGGAAGTTTGGGGGAGTGAGGAGAGACTGGGGTATGAAGGCTGGCAATTGGATGACATAAGGTTTTGTCATATTTGTGCACATATTAGCAGAATTCTATTTTTTCCTTGCTGAACTATCTATCCATGCTTTTCTATCAAAACACATTAATAGAATATTTACAAGTGTAATGAAAGACTATAAAATTTGGTACCTTACTCTTATGAGAAAACCAACAGTATCAATATTTAAGGTGTATTTAAAGTAAAAGAATCATGGCTTGGAGAACACATTATTCTAATGCCAGTGGTTCACTAGAGGAAATGAGCTTATTGTATAATAACAAGTCCACAGACACATGTAGTGTTATGTGTTCCTTTTTCCTTTTTTCTTTTTTCTTTTTTTGTTTAAATGAGGTTGTCACCTTATGAGCTAAAGAGTTTTTAGAGGTTTGAATTCACACACACAAACACACACACACACACACACAAATATTGGTTTCTATAATTCAGTTCAATTTTTTGATGAAATTGCTTAGATCAAAATTTAGTTTACAAAATATAATTTTACTTTTTATTACTTTTACTTCCCTGTCAACACTGAAGTACTAGAAACTCTGATTTTGGTTATTTTTGTGTAATTTTTCATTCATCTTTCAAAGGTTAATAACTGTTAATTATTTTAAAAAAAGAAGTATACAACACTAAAAATAGCTTAGAACTTGGAGATATTCATGATAATGAGATAAATTCAATCATTCTCTGGTTTTATCCGTGTAGCTCCATCAAATGGATTTAATAGGCAAAGAGATGATAGTCCAAACCCAACCACGATTTGCAAATTGGCAGTAAGTGAATATAAACCTAGCAAGATATTTTTACATGCTTATTTATAGCTTTGATTTACTAATGGGGAAGGCCAAATGAGCCTAAATCTTGTATATTTTATGTGAAAGCCCTGCATAATAATAATGCAGAGGGGGACCTTGCAACGCCATTTACAATCCAACATCAAGAAAATTTTGAAATCAGATCACCAGAGGGCTTTGCCAAGAGCTAAGCCGGGGAGGGGTTTGGAGTAATAAAATGAAAAGTACAATCAAGTAAGTAAATTAAAGTTGCTTAAAGCTTCCTTCAAAGTCAACTTCAAAATTACCTGAGAAAGTAAAACTCCTTGTTGTAGGAGAAGATGGGTGAAGATTTCAGATGAGGACTAGACAATCTGATGCCTTATCATATGTCGCGGGTCTTTAATATGCTCACTACATAAATGAGACAATCTGTTAGGCAAGAATACAAAATGATAAAACAATTATGTAGATCATGGTACCCTATTTCTGGTGATGATGTCTATACAAACATGCAGATTTTTAATGGTAAATATTAATGGTAAAATAATTGTTGAACAACTTTTCGAAAATTTATCTGATGGGTTTTACAAGAAGGAACACTATCGACTGGGAGAAAGAAATAGTTGAATATGGATGGAGCCAAATTTATGACAGTCACAACCAACGGAAAGTTAGCTGGCGTCAAATTAATCAGGCGCTTGGCAGCGATGATATCATATGCTGAGAACTATGAACAATTAACTCAAATAGTTGCGTGTAGATCATCGGTGTGTTCAATATGGTGATAGAAATGGGAAACATGAGAGCAGAGGACTGATTTAAATACTCTATGCATTTTCATCTATATACAAAACATGAAAGATGAATATAAAGTATTGCTCTACTACACAGATTTTTCCTAGGCTTTACAAAGGCAGTGGTCAGAGGTTTATAATTCATTGCTGAAGTTTGTTTCCGTGGAGGAAACAAAAATATAATGACAAAGATGTTAATTCATTTATATCCTTAATATTCTCCCAAGACTGAATGCTTAACAACCGCTGTGCAAAGCTATGAGTATATTTACTGCAAAACACAATTGTAGAGTGAAAATGAAGTTTGGGAATTTGACAGAGGAAGTCGATTTTAAGTACATACTACCAGTTGTTCAAGCCAGTATTAATGATAAAATTAAGAATCTTATTTTCACTAAAATGTCCTTTGGCAGTAATTTTCCTGGAACGGTAAAAGAGCCAAAGTTCAAATAACCTTTCAGTTCACCATATGAAAAAGACGGGTTGATGTCTCAATAAGATATAGGTAAGTATACAGAAATTTCCACCAAGAATAGCTCCAAAACTTTGTACCATACCACCTTTTTGGCAGCATTCTGAGTAGTCCTCTCAAGTGACCGAAGGGGTGAACCTGTTATTTGTCTCTGTACTTTTATGGGAATCTGATTAATGCAAAAACAATTACCTCAGTGGTGAATTTAAAATGTGGCTTGATATCTTTAACATTCAACCTAACGATCATAAAGTGATAGATTCATCATAGAACAGCATCTACAAAGAACTATCAAACCAACGTAAAAGATGATTCATTTTCCTAATGGAGAATAATAAAATATTGCTTTATATTAAAAGAAATATAAATATATTTTTGCAGTAGAACTAAACGAATGATGCTTAGTATGAAAGAAAGTACTTCAAATGAATACGTGCTTGCGTTGAACTATTTCAGACTAAGCCCGCAGATGCTGCGCCATCCTTACCTTTAATCGACCTTCGGGAGATATTTTTGTCAAAGCTTACGAAACATAAGTGCAGCTGATATATTGATAAATTTGGATTAATTAATAGTCTATCGATGTTACTGACTAGTCCTGTGACTTTAGAGATATTTTTTAAGTTCCCAGAATCTCAAGTTTCTCATCTTCAAAAGTAGATAATAACATCTAGTTCACAGAAATATTTTAATGATTACATAAAACAGTGATAGAAAAATCAAGAAGACTTGCTTCCTGTGCTTATCTGCAGTCAACTGCAGGAGACAAACATGGAGGTAAATAATGCCTATTGAATATGGTGAGTGAGGCAACTAAATGACTTCAAAACTCTCTGAGAGCACCCGGGTGAGATGGTTGAATTATTACGGGGGATACAGGACAAGTTACACAGAGGGTGCAATACCTAATAAAGGATGCGACCAGACAGGTTTATAAGAGTGTAAGTAACCCAGGGGAGTCCTACAATGTGAATGGTGAGAGGCCCTGATGTATCTTCTAAGGACTTCAACTTTACAGCATATGAAATAGAGGAGAAACAGAACAGATTTCTTTTATTTATTTACTTAGCCAGTTAAATTAATTAATTTTTATTGGAGTATAGTTGTTTTACAATGTTGTGTTAGTTTCTAATGTACAGCAAAGTATATCAGCCATATGTATACATATATCCCCTCTTTTTTGGATTTCCTTCCCATTTAGGTCACCACAGAGCACTGAGTAGAGTTCCCTGAACTATACACTAAGTTCTCATTAGTTATCTATTTTATACATAGTATCAGTAGTGTATATATGTCAATCTCAATCTCCCAGTTCATCCCACCTCCCTTCTTTCCCCCCCTTGGTGTCCATACATTTGTTCTCTATACCTGAGTCTCTATTACTGCTTTGCAAATAAGATCATCTATACCATTTCTCTAGATTCCACATATACGTGTTAATGTGTGATAATTGTTTTTCTCTTTGTGACTTACTTCACTCTGTATGACAGTCTCTGGGTCCATCCACATCTCTACAAATGACCCAATTTTGTTCCTTTTTATGGCTAGTAATATTCCACTGCATATATGTACCACATCTTCTTTATCCATTGCTCTGTTGATGGACATTTAGGTTGCTTCCATGTCCTGGCTATTGTAAATAGTGTGGCAATGAACATTGGGGTGCATGTATCTTTTTGAATTATGGTTTTCTCCAGGTATATGCCCAGGAGTGGGATTGCAGGGTCAAATGGTAGTTTTATTTTTAGTTTTTTAAGGAACCTCCATACTGTTCTCCACAGTGGCTGTATTAATTTACATTCCCACCAACAGTGCAAGAGGGTTCCCTTTTCACCACACCCTCTCCAGCATTTATTGTTTGTAGGATTTTAATGATGGTCATTCTGACTGGTATGAGGTGATACCTCATTGTAGTTTTGATTTGCATTTCTCTAATAACTAGTGATGTTGAGCATCTTTTCATTTGTTTGCTGGCTATCTGTATGTCTTCTTTGGAGAAATGTTTATTTAGGGCTTCTGCCCATTTTTGGATTGGTTGTTTGAGTTTTTGATATTGAGCTGCGTGAGATGTTATTATATCTTGGAGATTAATCCTTTGTCTGTTGTTTCATTTGCAAATAGTTTCTCCCTTTCTGAGGGTTGTGTTTTCATCTTGTTTATGGTTTCCTTCGTTATGCAAAAGCTTTTAAGTTTAATTAGGGCCCATTTGATTATTTTTGTTGTTATTTTCATTACTTTAGGAGTTGGGTCAAAAAAGATCTTGCTGTGATTTATGTCAAAGAGTGTTCTGCCTATGTGTTCTTCTAAGAATTTTATAGTGTGTAGCCTTACATTCAGGTCTTTAATCCATTTTGAGTTTATTTTTGTGTATGGTGTTAGGGAGTGTTCTGATTTCATTCTTTTACATATAACTGTCCAGTTATCCCAGCACCACTTATTGGAGAGAGTGTCTTTTCTCCATTGCATATTCTTGCCTCCTTTGTCATAGATTAGGTGACCATATGTGCGAGGTTTTATCTCTGGGCTTTCTATCCTGTTTCATTGGTCTATTTTTCGGTTGTTGTGCCAGTACGACACTGTCTTGATTTCTCGTTTTTGTTCCAGTACCACAGTCTGGAGTCAGGGAGACTGATTCCTCCAGCTCTGTTTTTCTTTCTCAAGATTGCTTTGGCTATTTGGGGTCTTTGTTTTTCCATACAAATTGTAAAATTTTCTGTTCTAGTTCTGTGAAAAATGTCATTGGTAATTTGATAGGGATTACATTGAATCTGTAGATTGCTTTGGGTAGTATAGTCATTTTCACAATATTGATTCTTCCAATCCAGGAACATGGAATATCTCTCCATCTGTTTGTGTCATCTTTGATTTCTTTCAACAGTATCTTATACTTTTCTGTGTACAGGTCTTTGCCTCCTTAGCTAGGTTTATTCCTAGGTGCTGTATTCTTTTTTTGCAGGGGTAAATAGGATTGTTTCCTTAATTTCTCTTTCTGATCTTTCATTGTTGGTGTATAGGAATGCAAAAGATTTCTGTGTATTAGTTTTGTATCCTGCAACTTTACTAAATTCATTGATTAGCTCTAGTAGGTTTCTGGTGGGATCTTTAGGATTATCTATGTATAGTACCATGTCATCTGCAAACAGTGACAATTTTACTTCTTATTTTCCAAGTTGAATTCCTTTTATTTCATTTTCATCTCAGATTGCTGTGGCTAGGACTTCCAAGACTATGTTGAATAATAGTGGTGAGAGTGGACACCTTTATCTTATTCCTGATCTTAGAGGAAATGCTTTCAGTTTTTCACCACTGATGTTTCCTGTGGGTTTGTCATATATGGTCTTTATTATGTTGAGGTAGGTTTCCATGTTGAAATTTGTTGAAAGATCTTTCTGCATCTGTTGAGATGATCATGTGCTTTTATTCTTCAATTTGTTAATATGGTGTATCACATTGATTGACTTGCATATACTGAAGAATCCTTGCCTCCGTGGGATAAATCCCACTTGATCATAGTGTATGATCCTTTTAATGTGCTGTTGGATTCTGCTTGCTAGTATTTTGTTGGGGATTTTTACATCTATGTTCATCAGTGATACTGGCCTGTAGTTTTCTTTTTTTGTGATATATTTGTCTGGTTTTTGTATCAGGGTGATGTGGCCTCATAGAACGAGCTTGGGAGTGTTCCTCCCTCTGCAATTTTTTGGAAGAGTTTGAGAAGGATAGGTGTCTCTCTTCTCTAAACGTTTGATAGAATTCGCCTGTGAAGCCATCTGGTCCTGGACTTTAGTTTGTTGGAAGATTTTTAATCACAGTTTCAATTTCATTAGTTGTGATTGGTCTGTTCATATTTTCTATTTCTTCTTGGTTCAGTCTTGGAAGGTTGTACCTTTCTAAGAATTTGTCCATTCCTTCCACGTTGTCTATTTTATTAGCATATTGTTGCTTGTAGTAGTTTCTTATGATCCTTTGTATTTCTGCAGTGTCAGTTGTAATTTCTCCTTTTTCATTTCCAATTTTATTGATTTGAGTCCTTTCCCTTTTTTTCTCAATGAGTCTGGCTAAATGTTTATCAATTTTGTTTATCTTCTCAAAGAACCAGCTTTTAGTTTTATTGATCTTTGTGATTGTTTTCATTTCTATTTCATTTATTTCTCCTCTAATCTTCATGATTTCTTTCCTTCTATTAACATTGGGGTTTTTTTTGTTGTTGTTGTTGTTCTTCCTTTTCTAGTAGCTTTAAGTGTAAGGTTAGGTTATTTATTTGAGATTTTTCTTGTTTCTTGAGGTGTGATCATATTGCTATAAACTTCCCTCTAAGAACTGCTTTTGCTGCATCCCATAGGTTTTGGGTCATCATGTTTCCATTGCCATTTGTTTCTAGGTATTTTTTGACTTCTTCTTTGATTTCTTTAGTGACCTTGGTTATTTAGTAGCATATTGCTTAGCCTCCATGTGTTGTGTTTTTTACAGTTTTATTTTCCTGTAATTTATTTCTAATCTCACAGCATTGTGGTCAGAAAAGATGCTTGATACAATTTCAATTTTCTTAAATTTACTGAGGCTTGATTTGTGATGCAAGACATGATGTATCCTGGAGAATGTTCCATGTGCAGTTGAGAATAAAGTGTATTTTGCTTCTTTTGGATGGAATGTCCTATAAATATCAATTAAGTCTATCTGGTTTATTGTGTCATTTAAGGCTTATATTTTCTTATTAATTTTCTGTCTGGATGATCTGTCCATTGGTGTAAGTGGGGTGTTAAAGTCCCCCACTATTATTGTGTTACTGTTGATTTCCCCTTTTATGGCTGTTAGCATTTCCCTTATGCATTGAGGTGCTCCTATGTTGGGTGCATACATATTTACAATTGATATATTTTCTTCTTGGAATGATCCCTTGATCATTATGTAGTGTCCTTCCTTGTCTCTTGTAACAGTCTTTATTTTAAAGTCTATTTTGTCTGATATATGAGTATTGCTACTCCAGCTTTCTTTTGATTCCCATTTGCATCGAATATCTTTTTCCACCCCCTCACTTTCAATCTGTATGTGTCCCTAGGTCTGAAGTGGGTCTTTTGTATACAACATATATCTGGGTCTCATTTTTGTATCCATTCAGCCAGTCTATGTCTTTTGGTTTGAGCACTTAATCCACTTACATTTAAGGTAATTATCGATATGTATGTTCCTATGACCATTTTCTTAACTGTTTTGGGTTAGTTTCTGTGGGTTTTTTCTCCTCTTGTGTTTCTCCCTGGAGAAGTTCCTTTAGCATTTGTTGTAAATCTGATTTGGTGGTGTGAAGTCTCTTAACTTTGGCTTGTCTGTAAAGGTTTTAATGTCTCTGTCTAATCTGAATGAGATCCTTGCTGAGTAGAGTAATCTTGGTTGTAAGATTTTCCCTTTTATCACTTTAAATATATATTCTGCCACTCCCTTCTGGCCTGTAGAGTTTCTGCTGAAAAATCAGCTGATAACCTAATGGAGATTCTCTCCTAGGTTATTTTTTGTGTTTCCCTTGCTGCTTTTAATATTTTTTCTTTGTATTTAATTTTTGTTAGTTTGATTAGTATGTGTTTTGGCATGTTTCTCCTTGTGTTTATCCCGTATGGGACTCTCTGTGCTTCCTGGATTTGGGTGGCTATTTCCTTTCCCGTATTAGGGAAGTTTTCAACTATAATCTCTTCAAATATTTTCTCAGACCTTTTCTCTTTCTCTTGTTTTTCTGGGAGCCCTATAATTCTAATGCTGTGTTTTAATCTTGTTCCAGAGGTCTCTGGAACTGTTCTCATTTCTTTTCATTCTTTTTTCTTTATTCTGCTCTGCAGCAGTTATTTCCACCATTCTATCTTCCAGCTCACTGATCCGTTCTTCTGCTTCAGTTATTCTGCTATTTATTCCTTCTTGTGTATTTTTAATTTAAATTATTGTGTTGTTCATCACTGTTTGTTTTCTCTTTAGTTCTTCTAGGTCCTTGTTAAACATTTCTTGTATTTTCCCAATCTGTGCCTCCATTCTATTTCCGAGATTTTGGATCATCTTTACTCTCATTACTCTGAATTCTTTTTCAGGTATATTGCCTATTTCCTCTTCATTTATTTGGTCTTGTGGGTTTTTACCTAGCTCCTCTCTGCAACATATTTTTCTGTCTTCTCATTTTGTCTAACTTACTGTGTTTGGGGTCTCCTTTCCACAGGCTGCAGGGGCGTTTTTCCCCTTGCTTCTGGTGTCTTCCCTCAGTGGGTGAGGTTGGTCCACTGGCTTGTGTAGGCTTCCTGGTGGGAGGGACTGGTGCCTGCACTCTGGTGGGTGGAGCTGGATCTTGTCCCTCTGATGGACAGGGCCATGTCAGGTGGCGCCTTTTGGGGTGTCTGTGAGCTTAGTATGACTTTAGGCAGCCTGTCTGCTGATGGATGGGTTTGTGTTCCTGTCTTGCTTGCTGTTTGGCATGAGGCATCAAGCACTGGAGGCTGCTGGCCGCTGGGTGGAGCCAGGTCTTGGAGTTGAGATGGAGACTTCTGGGAGATCTCTTGCCAATTAATATTTCCTGAGGTGGAGAATTCTCTGGTAGTCCAGCGTCCTGGACTCAGTGCTCCCACCCCAGAGGTTCAGGCCTCAGCCCCAGCTGGGGAACCAAGACTCCACAAGCTGCACAGTGTGGCAAAGAAAAAGGGTTGGGGGGGGAGAATAAAAGACAAGCAAAACCCAAGACAAATAGCAAAGACAAAAACAAACAGCCGCAAAAACAATTTAAAAAAAAAAAGAAAAAAGAAGACCAAGGAACAGATAAATAAAACCCAAGACAAACTGTAAAAACAAAACCAAACAAAAACAAAAACTAACAAAGAAACACACATACATACAAAAAAAGAAACAAAAACAAAGAAAACAAAAAAAACAAGAGAACAACCAAACAAAAGAACCCCAAAAAGAAATCAAACAGTTAAAAACAAAACTAATGAGAACAAAAAATAGGAACCAAAACAAAAGCAGAATACAAACTAAAAATAAAAGCCAAGAAAATACAAAACAAACACCCAAAAATGATCAAAAAAGAAAATAAGATTAAAAATAAAACAGAACAAAGGAAAAAAAAAAAAAAACAAGGGGAAAAAAACACAAAATAATGAAAAAGTAAAGTAAAAATAACAAAATAAAAATATATTTTAAAAATGTTTTAAATAAAAATTTAAGAAATAATAGTAAAACAACAGAACAAAACAAAACATTAAAAAAATTAATAATAATAATAGAAGCAGCTGCATAGCACAGGGAGATCGGCTCGGTGCTTTGTGACCACCTAGAGAGGTGGGATAGGGAGGGTGGGAGGGAGGCACTAGAGGGAGGGGATATGGGGATATATGTATACATATAGCTGATTCACTTTGTTATACAGCAGAAACTAGCACAACATTGTAAATCAATTATACTCTAATAAAGATATTTTAAAAAATATATTTTCCTTGAGTTGCAGCTGTCTTTGTCCTTAACCCCACCGTGAGCCACAGCCAACCTCTGCCTGCCCTGGAGGCCCTCCAATACCTCTAGATAAGGCACTTATAGGGCCACTGTGGGCACTGTGCGACAGCTCAGACTGGTGCAACTCCTGCATATACTTTCCCCCAAAGTCCACAGCTGTTAAAGCTAGACTTGTCTCACTTGTGGGAACACTTGTTGTCCGTTCCATAGATGCAGAGTTTAAATCGTGGGAAATTAATCTGCGGCTTGTGCAGCTTCATGGAAAGATTTTTGTTCTTCTTCCTTAGTTGCCCTGCCCCTGGGGCTCAGTTGTGATTTTAGCCCCACCTCTGTATGTGGGCCACCCACAGGGGTCTGCTCCCGAGGCTGCCTTGGGTCTGCCCCAGTGAGGGTAGGGCACAGAGGTGGTATGGCTGCCAGGGTCGGGGGGGCCCTAGTAGCAACAGGTCCACAGGGGGTTCAGTGGTCGTGAGAAATCCAGTCCCGCCAGTGAGGATGTTCACGGGGAAGCTGGCAACCATGGGAGTGAGAGATCTGGCTCTTGTGGGAGCCTTTCCTAGTGCCCAGTGGCCATCGTGAGAGGATCAGCTCTGGCAGTGGCCTTACATAGTGCCTGGTGGCAGGCAGGTGAGGGCCAGCCACAGTGGGGACCTTTCCTAATGCCAGGAGGCAGGCATGAGAAAGTCAGCCCCAGTAGGGGCTTTTCCTGGTGCCTGGCAGCAGGCACATGTGTGCCAGGCTCAGCAGGGACCTTTCCTAGTGCCCAGCAGGAGGCACATGGAGGGCCAGCCCTGGCAAGGCCCTTTCTTAGCTCCTGGGGAGGCAGGGGCCAGCATGTGGGGAGAAAGAGGCTGCAATGTTGGCTCCACCCCCTGCATGCCACTCAACAGTGGCACCTTGCTTCTATGGCAGACCAGGTTTCCTCCATAAGCATTCCCAGTTGTGGATTTCCTTCTTCCCATCCCCTCAGGCTGTCTCCTCACAGCCAATGGCAGTTCTCTCCCTGGGTTTGCTCTCAACTCCTCATGTTCCAGCTCCCAGCCCTCGTGCACACTGGCAGACACATGTTTCAGTCTGGGGTGCACAGGGCTGTGGCACAGACTGTGTAGGTCTCACTCTGTCCTGTCTGCCACAGACGGGCCATTTCACCCTCCTCCAACAGCCTCAGATGCTCTCCTTCTGTCCCAAATAATTTCCCCATCAGTGAGGGGGCTTCCCTGGATGCGGGAACCTCTCCCCTTCTTCAGCTCCCCACCAGGGTCGCAGGTCCTGTCCCACTTCCTCTCCTCTTCTTTTCCCCTTCTTCTTTCTTTCATCCTACCCAGTTAAGTGGCAATCTTTCCTGTCCTTTCCAGTGTCCAACGTCTTCTGCCAGTGTTCAGCCAGTGCTCTGTGAGAATTGTTCCATCTGTAGATGTATTCTTGATGCATTTGTGAAGAGAGATAAACTCCACATCCTCCTACTCCTCTGCCATCTTAAAATCCCCCTGCTTTTATTTTTTTATTGAGATATAATTGACATATAACACTGTGTAAGTTTAAGGTGTACAATGTGTTAACTTGATAATTTTACTAATTACAATATGCTTGCCACTATAGCATTAGCTAAACCTAACACCTCTATCACATCACATAATTGTCACTTCTTTTTTGTGGTGAGGACTCGTCTGGGAAGATCCCATATGCCACAGAGCACCAAAGCCCATACACCACAACTACTGAGCCTACATGCCACAACTACTGAAGCCTGCACGCCACAACTACTGAAGCCTGCGCGTCTAGAGCCCGTGTTCCACAACAAGAGAAGCCACTGCAATAAGAAGCCTGCACACGCAAGGAAGAGTAGCTCCCACTTGCCTCAACTAAAGAAAGCCTGTGTGCAGCAACAAAGACCCAATGCAGCCAAAAATAAATAAGTTTATTTTAAAATAAGGATCTAATCTCTTAGCAACCTTGACGTTATATGGTACAGTATTGTTGACTATAATCACTGTGCTGTATATTAGGTCTTCAGTATTTATCTATCTGTATAATTTATCAGTATTATTTATCATTTGCAAGTTTGTACCCTTAAACAACATCTATTGTGGAAAGTATATTGCTTTTAAAAATATACTTCTAGCAGCTGTCTGGATCATGGTGTAACAGGAGACTCATAGATACAGAAAACTGCCACAATAGTCAATAACTGAGAGAACAAATGATGAGAAAAATTATAAAACAACAATTTATATAATATTAAGGTCAAAAAGACACTTTTCTGAAATATAGGAACATACAAGAAAATGTGAAAAAAAGAAAATCATACGACAATGCGCTAACTGCAAGCAAAGAAAAACTTAGAGACAAATTTATGATAAATACATTCTCCAACTTTTTAAAAATAAGCTAATCATTGTCCTGGAGAAGTTATAATAATAATTAAGTTTAAAAATAAGAGCAAAAGTAAATTTGAAACAAAAGGAAAACAATAAAATGAATCCAAAACTTATATTTTCTTTTAAAAATAATATTGCTAATAAATCTCTAGAAAATCTAGTCAAGAATAAAAGATTGAATAATAGGTAAATAAGATTAAGCACGCAAAAGGGGGTCTGATAACAGTAAAAGGATTTCTCCTTTAAATTAAAGGCAATATTGTATGTTAAGATATTTGAAAAAATTCATGAAATAGATAATTTCCTGAAAAGAAGTATAAAATTTCAAAATTCACTCAAAGAAAAACAGAAACCTAAAAAGAACAATACTCAGGTAAGATAAGTGAAAATCTATCAAAATATTTAATTAAAAAAATTAATTCCAAAACAATTGGAAACAGACAATTTTACTAAGATGCCCCTTATGCCTCAAAAGTAATATTTCATTTCAATTATTACTAAAATTGTAGTAAATTTTTAGTGGATGGATATCTAAAAAATCAATAACTGAAAAGCACACAAATATCAAGCAATTGAAAATGCAATGAAGGTGAAGATTCACTAAGGAGAGGAACCAAGATGGTGGAGTAGAAGGACGTGCTCTCACTCCCTCTTGCGAGAACATCAGAATCACAACTAGATGCTGGACAATCATCGACAGGAAGACACTGGAACAGACCAAAAAAATACCCCACATCCAAAGACAAAGGAGAAGCCACAATGAGATGGTAGGAGGGGCGCAATCAGAGTAAAATCAAATCCCATAACTGGTGGGTGGCTGACTCACAGACTGGCGAACACTTATACCACAGAAGTCCACCCACTGGAGTGAAGGTTCTGAGCCCCACGTCAGGCTTCCCAACCTGGGGGTCCGGCAACAGGAGGAGGAATTCATAGACAATCAGACTTTGAAGCCTAGTGGGAATTGATTGCAGGACTTCGACAGGACTGGGGGAAACAGAGACCCCACCTTGGAGGGCACACACAAAATACTGTGCGCATCGGGACCCAAGGGAAGGAGCAGTGACCCTGGGGGAAACTGAACCAGACATACCTGCTAGTGTTGGAAGGTCTCCTGCAGAGGCAGGGGGTGGCTCTGTTTCACCGTGGGGACAAGGACACTGGCAGCAGAAGTTCTGGGAAGTACTCCTTGGCGTGAGCCCTCCCAGAGTCTGTTATTAGCCCCACCAAACAGCCCAGGTAGGCTCCAGTGTTGGGTTGCCTCAGGCAAAACAACCAACAGGAAGGGAACCCAGCCCCACCCATCAACAGTCAAGTGGATTAAAGTTTTACTGAGCTCTGACCACCACAGCAACAGTCAGCTCTACCCACCACCAGAGCCTCCCATCAAGCCTCTTAGGTAGCCTCAACTACCAGAGGGCAGACAGCAGAAGCAATAAAAACTATAATCTTGCAACCTGTGGAACAAAAACCACATTCGCAGAAAGACAGACAAGATGAAAAGGCAGAGGGCTATATACCAGATGAAGGAACAAGATAAAACCCCAGAAAAACAACTAAACGAAGTGGAGATAGGCAACCTTCCAGAAAAAGAATTCAGAATAATGATGGTGAGATGATACAGGACCTCGGAAAAAGAATGGAGGCAAAGATCGAGAAGATGCAAGAAATATTTAACAAAGATCTAGAAGAATTAAAGAACACACAAACAGAGATGACCAATACAATACCTGAAATGAAAACTACACTAGAAGGAATCAATAGCAGAATAACTGAGGCAGAAGAATGGATAAGTGACCTGGAAGACAGAATGGTGGAATTCACTGCTGGGGAACAGAGTAAAGAAAAAAGAATGAAAAGAAATGAAGATGGCCTAAGAGACCTCTGTGACAACATTAAATGCAACAACATTCGCATTATAGTGGTCCCAGAAGGAGAAGAGAGAGAGAGAGGACCAGAGAAAATATTTGAAGAGATTATAGTTGAAAACTTCCCCAACATGGGAAAGAAAATAGCCACCAAGTCCAGGAAGCGCAGTGAGTCCCATACAGGATAAACCCAAGGAGAAACACGCCGAGACACATAGTAATCAAATTGGCAAAAATTAAAGACAAAGAAAAATTATTGAAAGCAGCAAGGGAAAAACGACAAATAACATACAAGGGAACTCCCATAAGGTTAACAGTTGATTTCTCAGCAGAAACTCTACAAGCCAGAAGGAAGTGGCATGATACACTTAAAGTGATGAAAGGGAAGAACCTACAACCAAGATTACTCTACCCGTCAAGGATCTCATTCAGACTTGGTGGAGAAATCAAAAGCTTTACAGACAAGCAAAAGCTAAGAGAATTCAGCACCACCAAACCAGCTCTACAACAAATGCTAAAGGAACTTCTCTAAGTGGGAGACACAAGCGAAGAAAAGGACCTACAAAAACAAACCCAAAACAATTAAGAAAATGGTCACAGGAACATACATATCGATAATTACCTTAAACGTGAATGGATTACATGCTCCAACCAAAAGACACAGGCTAGCTGAATGGATACAAAAACAAGACCCATATATATGCTGGCTACAGGAGACCCACTTCAGACCTAGGGACACATACAGACTGAAAGTGAGGGGATGGAAAAAGATAGTCCATGCAAATGGAAATCAAAAGAAAGCTGAAGTAGCTATAATCATATCAGATAAAATAGACTTTAAAATAAAGAATGTTACAAGAGACAAGGAAGGACACTACATAATGATCAAGGGATCAATCCAAAAGAAGATATAACAATGATAAATATATATGAACCCAACATAGGACCACCTCAATACATAAGGCAACTGCTAACAGCTATAAAAGAGGAAATCGACAGCAACACAATAATAGTGGGGGACTTTAACACTTCACTTACACCAATGGACAGATCATCCAAAATGAAAATAAATAAGGAAACAGAAGCTTTAAATGACACAATAGACCAGATAGATTTAATTGATATTTATAGGACATTCCATCCAAAAACAGCAGATTACACTTTCTTCTCAAGTGCACATGGAACATTCTCCAGGATAGATCACATCCTGGGTCACAAATCAAGCCTCAGCAAATTTAAGAAACTCGAAATCATATCAAGTATCTTTTCTGACCACAACGCTATGATATTAGAAATGAATTACAGGGAAAAAAACGTAAAAAACACAAACACATAGAGGCTAAACAATACGTTACTAAATAACCAAGAGATCACTGAAGAAATCAAAGAGGAAATGAAAAAATACCTAGAGACAAATGGCAATGAAAACACGACAACCCAAAACCTATGGGATGCAGCAAAAGCAGTTCTACGAGGGAAGTTTATAGCTCTACAAGCCTACCTAAAGAAACAAGAAAAATCTCAAGTAAACAATCTAACCTTACACCTAAAGGAACTAGAGAAAGAAGAACAAACAAAACCCAAAGTTAGCAGAAGGAAAGAAATCATTAAGATCAGAGCGGAAATAAACGAAATAGAAACAAAGAAAACAATAGCAAAGATCAATAAAACTAAAAGCTGGTTCTTTGAGAAGATAAACAAAATTGATAAGCCATTAGCCAGACTCATCAAGAAAAAGAGGGAGAGGACTCAACTCAATAAAATTAGAAATGAAAAAGGAGAAGTTATAACAGACACCGCAGAAATACAAAGCATCCTAAGAGAACACTGCAAGCAACTCTATGCCAATAAAATGGACAACCTGGAAGAAATAGATAAATTCTTAGAAAGATATAACCTTCCAAGACTGAACCAGGAAGAAACAGAAAATATGAACAGACCAATCACAAGTAATGAAATTGAAACTGTGATTAAAAATCTTCCAACAAACAAAAGTCCAGGACCAGATGGCTTCACAGGTGAATTCTATCAAACATTTAGAGAAGAGCTAACACCCATCCTTCTCAAACTCTTCCAAAAAATTGCAGAGGAAGGAACACTCCCAAACTCATTCTATGAGGCCACCATCACCCTGATACCAAAACCAGACAAAGATACTACAAAAAAAGAAAATTACAGACCAATATCACTGATGAATATAGATGCAAAAATCCTCAACAAAATACTAGCAAACAGAATCCAACAACACATTAAAAGGATCATACACGACGATCATGTGGGATTTATCCCAGGGATGCAAGGATTCTTCAATATACACAAATCAATCAATGTGATACACCATATTAACAAATTGAAGAATAAAAACCATATGATCATCTCAATAGATGCAGAAAAAGCTTTTGACAAAATTCAACACCCATTCATGATAAAAACTCTCCAGAAAGTAGGCATAGAGGGAACCTACCTCAACACAATAAAGGCCATATATGACAAACCCATGGCAAACATCATTCTCAATGGTGAAAAACTGGAAGCATTTCCTCTAAGATCAGGAATGAGACAAGCATGTCCACTCTCACCACTATTATTCAACATAGTTTTGGAAGTCCTAGCCACAGCAATCAGAGAAGAAAAAGAAATAAAAGGAATACAAATTGGAAAAGAAGAAGTAAAACTGTCACTGTTTGAAGATGACATGATATTATACATAGTGAATCCTAAAAATGCCACCAGAAAACTACTAGAGCTAATTAATGAATCTGGTAAAGTTGCAGGACACAAAATTAATGCACAGAAATCTCTTGCATTCCTATACACTAATGATGAAAAATCTGAAAGAGAAATTATGGAAACACTCCCATTTACCATTGCAACAAAAAGAATAAAATACCTAGGAATAAACGTACCTAGGGAGACAAAAGACCTGTATGCAGAAAACTATAAGACACTGATGAAAGAAATTAAAGATGATACCAACAGTTGGAGAGACAGATATACCATCTTCTTGGATTAGAAGAATCAACGTTGTGAAGATGACTATACTACCCAAAGCAATCTACAGATTCAATGCAATCCCTATCAAATTACCAATGGCATTTTTTACAGAACTAGAACAAAAAATCTTAAAATTTGTATGGAGACACAAAAGACCCCGAATAGCCAAAGCAGTCTTGAGGGAAAAAAACGGAGCTGGAGGAATCAGACTCCCTGACTTCAGACTATACTACAAAGCTACAGTAATCAAGACAATATGGTACTGGCACAAAAACAGAAACATAGATCAATGGAACAAGATAGAAAGCCCAGAGATAAACCCATGCACCTATGGTCAACTAATCTATGACAAAGGAGGCAAAGATATACAGTGGAGAAAAGACAGCCTCTTCAAAAAGTGGTGCTGGGAAAACTGGACAGCTACATGTAAAAGAATGAAATTACAACACTCCCTAACACCATACACAAAAATAAACTCAAAAGGGATTTGAGACCTAAATGTAATACCGGACACTATAAAACTCTTAAAGGAAAACATAGGAAGAATACTCTTTAACATAAATCACAGCAAGATCTTTTTTGATCCACCTCCTAGAGTAATGGAAATAAAAACAAAAATAAACAAATGGGACCTAATGAAACTTCAAAGCTTTTGCACAGCAAAGGAAACCATAAACAAGACGAAAAGACAACCCTCAGAATGGGAGAAAATATTTGCAAATGAATCAACGGACAAAGGATTAATCTCCAAAATATATAAACAGCTCATTCAGCTCAATATTAAAGAAACACACAACCCAATCCAAAAATGGGCAGAAGACCTAAATAGACATTTCTCCTAAGAAGACATACAGATGGTCAAGAAGCACATGAAAAGATGCTCAACATCACTAATTATTAGAGAAATGCAGATCAAAACTACAATGAGGTATCACCTCACACCAGTTAGAATGGGCATCATTAGAAAATCTACAAACAACAAATGCTGGAGAGGGTGTGGAGAAAAGGGAACCCTCTTGCACTGTTGGTGGGAATGTAAATTGATACAGCCACTATGGAGAACAGTATGGAGGTTCCTTAAAAAACTAAAAATAGATTTACCATATGATCCAGCAATCCCACTACTGGGCGTATACCCTGAGAAAACCATAATTCAAAAAGACACATGCACCCCAATGTTCATTGCAGCACTATTTACAATAGCCAGGACATGGAAGCAACCTAAATGCCCATCGACAGACGAATGGATAAAGAAGTTGTGGTACATATATACAATGGAATATTACTCAGCCATAAAAAGGAATGAAATTGAGTCATTTGTTGAGACGTGGATGGATCTAGAGACTGTCATACAGAGTGAAGTAAGTCAAAAAGAGAAAAACAAATGTCGTATATTAACTCATGTATGTGGAACCTAGAAAAATGGTACAGATGAGCCGATTTGCAGGGCAGAAGTTGAGACACAGATGTAGAGAACAGACATATGGACACCAAGGGGAGAAAACTGCGGTGGGGTGGGGATGGTGGTGTGCTGAATTGGGCGATTGGGATTGACATGTATACACTGATGTGTATAAAATTGATGACTAATAAGAACCTGCAGTATAAAACAAACAAACAAACAAAACAACTAATACTAAACTTTCATTGGGTTATTTGTATGGAAATATGTTAATATAAATGTTTCAGACATTATGTGAAATTTCTAAAAATCTTATATGTTCTGGTATAATGTTATAAGTCATAATTCTAGTTATTACTTTAAAATGTATATCTCAGAAATAACTAAATTTCCTTGTCAATTGCACTATTATGAACTTTCATCAAATCTTTAACTGTGGTCATTTTTAAGTCTTTTGTCATTTACAGACAGTTCTGGGTGTACTCTGATGCTTTTGCAAATATGTTCCTATAAAAGGGTTTCATCTTCAAGAAATTCATGGAAAAGACTCTGACAAGTACAGGTTTCTGGTAACTGACTGTACTGCTGAACTGAATGAATAAGCATTTTCAGAACTCTAATGAAAAACTGATGAACTCATAAAAGTGCTAACAAAAGATCAAGATGAAAAAAAAATTAAGTACATAGGACTGAGTGAACTGATGAGGATGATTATAATTTTTGTGACTTTCTGTTTGATTTAAAAAAAAAATCCCACAAGGACTCAGAGGCAAAGGAAAAAAAAAAAAAAGAAAATGCAATGAAGAAAGATGTTATTTATAATAGCTACCAAAAACAATATAAAAATTCTAAGAGTAATTCTGACAATAAAAATGTGACCTCATAGGAAGTAAACTCCCAAGCTCTTTACTGAGAATAATCGAAGATCTAAGCAAACCATTCTAGAGACATCTACTGGGACTAAGGGTAACAGGGAATGAGCTAATTTGGCCAAATCTAACCAAGTAGAAATATTATTAGATTATTTGAAATACATAAATTATTGAAAATGGAAAATAATTTGAAACAATAACAGTTATATAATATGTGTGTAGTGTTTACTATGTGCCATGGCACTTTTACTTTTACATAGATTAACCAATATATCTTCATATTTGTCCCTTAGGTACATATTATGCTTTTCTGCATTTTATGCAAGAGGAAATAAAAGCTCTGAAAAGGAGACTGCCTAACATCACATAGCTAGTGGATTTGGGGACCAAGTATTAAATTCAGACTGCATGACTCCAAACCCATGATCTGACCTGCTGTGATAGTCAGCCTCTCAATCCCAAATAAACAAAAATTGGAGACTGTTCAAATAAATTAGGATAAATATATTGATATATGTATTTGAAAAATGGAAAATGCTTATATATAATGTTAAGTGAAAAAAGAATAAATAAAACTCTGAAAGTAATACAATCTCAAATTTATTATCTTTCCCCATTTGTATGTGAATGTGTGTAGAAAGAATGGATTAAAAATTAAAAAAAAAAAGAATAAAACAGCTGGACAGAAATATACCAAGCATGTTGTGTGGTTTGAGGTAAGATTATATATGAATTTGATTTTTAAATACATTTCAAATTTTCTGAAAGCAACAGGTACTACTTGTATAAGAAAACAAATAAGGCTGATTGTTAAAAATAGGTATATTTTAAATAGGTGACCATAGAGAAAAATAGTTAAAATTTGTCTTAAAATAGTATTTTACTTAACTGAGACATTCAGTCACAGAATGTTTCTCGTGTTTAACCTTTCCAAAGTATATGAAATCCGCTAAGAGCCAATTACAAGCAAAGCTAAAATATTGCTACTTCCCCATCCAACTCCCATCATACCCCTCCCTCCTGCCCCCAAACATATATCATGATACAGGCTAGAAATTTAAGTTCAATATATAAATTTTTTTACAGGAAAATCCCAGAGTCACATAATTACACATTTCAAATATATAAAAAGCTTATTTTAGTCTTTTATTATTCAATTCATATACAAGGATGAGCAAATTATACATTGATCTGTCCAATTATAGATTGTGTGATCTTAGGCTTCATTGCAGGCTTTTTCCTAGCATGTTTCTCCGGTACAAGAAATGAAAGAAAATAAAGCAAGTCCAAAACTTCCAGATTATTTTATACCAAAATTAAAAAAAGAAATAAGATAGCAAATTTTATCTTTTTGTTCAAATACTAAAATCTTTTGTTTTTATTATTAAATGTGCAATATTACTGAAATTTTAATCTAATGAGCCTGCCATAATGATGATTGATTCAAGCTCCCCTTCAGTATCCTTCCTGCCTAAAAATAAAGTCCCCCATCAGAGAAAATGGATGTTTAACTGTATAATTATCTGCTTGGGTATCTCTCTCAAGGTCCACTTCTCCTAACTCGCAGGTCTCAAGTTAAACCTGGAAACCCCAAATTGTATTGTAGTAATGGACTCCTGCCCTAATGCAAGTGTCAGAGCCAGCCTCTATCTGCAACCAGAGCCACTTTCAGCTTTCAGGTTTTATTTAAAAGCCTTAATTGGAAATTTTTATTACTCCCAATTAGGCTTTTTAATTAAAAAGAAAAGTTGAAAAAGGCTGCAGGCAAATACTGCTGAAACCCATATCAGAATAAAATCAAAGGTAATAAAAACAAAATTATGCTACTGTAAAACAGCAATAACAGGCACAGCTTTCAATAATGTTTACCTCTGGTCATATTTAATGTTATGGTAGCACATTGACAGTGATGAAGTGGACATGACTGATTGGAAAACCCAGAGTGTATCTAATGTAACAATAAAATTCATCAAAATGAGACTTGAAAACCACATTAGGATGCAAGGCGAAAATCTACCGAAATGAACACTTGACAATTAAAGTAGTTAGCAACTTTAATTCACCAACATGGCACTAACTCTACACACTAACGCAGACTCTTAAAATCTCTTTAACAAGCAGAATACAATATATAAACAGTGTGGATAAGTGTTTATGTTGTAAGATGATTAGCTTTTTAATTTCTTAAAGGATGTTTTTTTCTTATATATAAAGCCTTAGCTTGTCATTATTGTGGAGTTTTGCACTAGTGATGGTTTTTTAATTCAAAATGAAATTAGAAGTTGCATTCACTTATATTTTTGGTATCTTTTAAATTTCATGTAATGTCTTTAGAGCAAAACAGAGCTTCTTATATAAAGGTGAGTTCATCATCAGAGGTAATAGAAATATGTACAGATATTAGATCTGTACCAGATACAATTTCATACCTAATAAACTAGACTAATTCTCCTGAATTTTATAAATTATACTGAGTCAGAAGAAGATATTTAGAATAACTCTCATATAAGCTGTGATATTGAAGAGTTAGTTCTTCCTGTTAGCTTTCCAACTCAAGATTAGATTAATATTTGTCCACAAATCACAATACAAATGTTGGCAAAAAATATACAAGTGCCTATGCCAAAAGGATAAATTAGTATGACAGCAAGGCTGACAGAAATTTTTGTTGTTTACATCCAGTCATTTAAGGAGCTCATATTTTTGGCAGTTGAAATCTTAACTAAAAGATAATGCACATGTAATGTAGCCTCTCTTCCTTTTTCTAGAGACAGTAATCATGTAGAATCTGTTTCAGGAGGAGACAGTCACTAAACCTGTGCAAACTGGGGAAGAGGTATCTTTAATGTGTCATGGATTACAGTTCTCTTCATCCCTGAGCCTCGACTTTTGTCCTTTGCAATCCACTTTCTGCACATCCAATTTTCGCGAAGCATAAATCAATTCATGTTATTTCCTTGCTCTGCGAACACTTTTAGGACCTCTTATAGCAACTAGAGTAAAACCCAAATTCTTATGCATGGCCTATAAAAGCCCTACCTGATCTGGCTCACAATTTCAACCTCATCACGAGTCTTGTCTCTAGCTTACTCTTTTCCAACTATTAAAGACTTCTTTCAGTTCTGTGAACACACCAACAAGCTCTTTCCTTCCTTGGACACTAGCATATGTCTTTTTCTATGCCTAATACTCCAGTTTCCCAAATGCTAGTTTTCCTATGCCTCTCAATTTACACATAGTTTTAAAGTAAACATTACCTCTTCAGAGAAAACTTCTCTAACCATTTAAAGAATGTCAGTTATGGTTAATATCATATTCTATCACAATTCATACATTTATATGCCCCATAACCCTTATCACAATTGTAATTATGATATTTGTTCATCTCTTTCCTTGTTTTTGTATTTTTGATGTCTTCAACAAAAGAATACCTCAAAAAGGCAAGAACCATGACTGTTTTATGTATCAATATATCCTACCACCTATCCAGCACCTAGCCCGATACCTGGCATATAGTAGACACTCAATAAATGTTTTTCTTTCACGTGTACCAATGTTATTTGTTTATTTAACTTTTTTTCTGGCTTTATTGAAATGTAATTGACATATAACATTGTGTTAAGTTTATGGTGTTCAATGTGAAAATTTGATACATGTATATACTGTGAAATAGTTACCACAATAGAGTTAGTTAAGAGTTAATGCTTCTATGACCTCACATAATTACCATTTTATTTCAGAGGTGAGAACATTCAAGATCTACTCTCCCAGAAACTTTCAAGTATATAATATAATATTGTTAACTATAGTCACCATGCTATGCATCAGATCCCCAGAACCATTCATCTTATAACTGGGAATTGTACACTTCGATCATCTCCCCATTTTCCCCATCTCCCAGCTCCTAGCAACAACCATTCCACTTACTATTTCTATGGGTTCGGCTTTTTTAGATTCCACATATAACTGAGATCACGCAGAATTTGTCTTTCTTTTTCTGACTTATTTCACTTACTGTAATACCCTCAAGTTCCATCCACTTTTTCACAAATGGCAGTGGTCCTTTTTCATGCCTGAAATAAATATATATATGCCATATATACATATATATATATGCATGCCACATCTTCTTTATCCATTCATTGGTAGACGGACACTTGGGTTGTTGTTTCCATGTCTTGGCTATTGGGAATAAAACTGGCTGAATAATAATAATAATAATAATAATAATAATAATAATAATAATAATAATAATAATAATGTGCTGTACCAATTTACATTCCCACCAAGAATGCCCAAGGGTTACATTTTCTCCATAGTCTCACCAACACGTGTTATTTCCATATGAATTTTAGAACTGTTTGTTCTAGTTCTGTGAAAAATGCCATTGGAATTATGATAAGGATTCCACTGACTCTGTAGATTGCTTTGGGTAGTATGAACATTCTAACATATTGATTCTTCTGATCATAAACATGGGATATCTTCCCATTTAATTGTGTCTTCTGCAATTTCTTTCATAAAAGTCTTATAGTTTTTAGTCGACAGATCTTCTACCACCTTGATTAAATTTATTGCTAAGTATTTTATTGTTTTTGATACAATTGTAAATGGGAATTTTTTTCTTTATTTCTTTTTCAGATAGTTCATTTTTAGTGTATAGAAATGTAACTAATTTTTGTATGCTAAATTTCTATTCTGCAACTTACTGAATCTGTTTATTAGTTCTGACAGTTTTTTGGAGGAGTCTTTAGGGGTTTCTATATAGAAAATCATGTCGTCTGCCAGCAGAAACAATTTTACTTCTTCCTTTCTGACTTGGATGCCTTTTATTTCTTTTTCTGATGGCTTTGGCTAGCACTTCCAGTAGTAGTGGAATAGGAGTGGTGAGAGTGGACACTCTTGCCCTGTTCCTGATCTTAGAGGAAGAACTTTTTCAACCTTTCACTATTGAATATGATGTTAGCTATGGGCTTTTATATATGGTCTATATTATATCGAGGTATGTTCCTTCTATGCCCAATTTGTTGAGAGTTTTTTTTTTTTATCATGAGAGGATGATTTTTCTGCATCTATTGAGGTGATCATATGATTTTTGTTTTCACTCTATTAATGTTGTGTTTTAAATTTATTGATTTGTGTATATTGAACCATCCTTGTATCCCAGAGATATATCCCACTTGATCATGGTGTATGATCCTTTGTGCTATTGAAATTGGTTTGCTAGTATTTTGTTGAGAAGTTTTGTATCTATGTTCATCAGGGATATTGGCCTGTAGTTTTCTTTAATTGAAGTGACTTTAGCTGGCTTTGGTATTAGGATAATTCTATCCTCATAAAATGTGTTTGGGAGTGTTCCCTCCTCTTCAATTTTTGGGAAGAGTTTGAGAAGGAATGTATTAATTCTTCTGTAAATATTTGGCAGAATTCACCAGTCATGCCATCTGGTTCAGGAAATTTTTTGTGGGGAGGTATTTTGATTACTGATTCAGTCTCCTTACTAGTTATTGGTTTGTTCAGATTTTCTGTTTATTCCTGACTCAGTCTAGCTAGGTTGTATGTTTTTTTAATTTATCCATTTCTTCTAGATTATCCAATTTGTTGACATATAATTGTTCATAGTGTCTCTTATAATCCTTTGTATTTCTGTAACGTAATGTCTGCTTGTTGATTTCTAGTTTTATTTATTTTAGTCTTCTCTCTTTTTAGTTAGTTTAAAGGTTTGCCCATTTTGTTTACCATTTCAAGAAAACAACTCTTACATTTGTTGATCTTTTCTATTGCTTTTCTGCTATCTATTTCATTTATTTTTGCTCTGATCTTTGTTATTTCCTTCCTTCTGCTAACTTTTGGCTTAATTTGTTGTTCTTTTTCTAGTTCCTTGAGGTGTAATGTGAGGTTGTGTCATTGAGATATTTCTTTTTTCTTAATGGAGTCATTCATCCCTATGAAATTTCCTTCTAAAACTTTTGCTGCATCCCATAATTTTGGTAAACTTTTTTCCATTTTGTTTGTTTCAGTATACTTTTTTTAGTTTCATCTTTGGCCTATTGGTTGTTCAGGAGTGTGTTGTTTAATCTCCACATGTTTGTGAATTTTACAGTTTTCCTCCTGGTATTGATTTCTGGTTTCATATTTTTTGTGGCCAGAAAAAATACTTGGTATGATTTCAGTCTTTTTAAATGATAAGACTTGTTTCATGATCTAACATATGACTTATCCTGGAGATGTTCCCTGTGTGCTTTATGAGAATGTGTATTCTGCTGCTGTGGGAAGGAATATCCTGTATATATTTGTTGGGTCCATTTGGTTTAAAGTATAGTTGAAGTCCAACATTTCTTTATTGCTTTTCCATCTGGATGACCTACTCATTGTTGAAAGTGGTGTTTTGAAGTTCCTTAGTATTAATGTATTGTCTATATCTCCCTTCAGATCTGTTAGCATTTGCTTAATATGTTTATGTGCTTTAATGATAAGTGTATATATATTTACAATTGTTATAGTCTCAATGATTTGACTCACTTATTGTTATATAATTAACTTCTTTGTCTCTTATCAGTCTTTTTTTAAGTTAATTTTGTCTGATATAAGTATAGTTACCCCTACTCTCTTGGTTACCATTTGAATGGAATAATTCTTTTTTTTTCATTTCTTCACTTTGTTCTTAATTCTGAAGTTAGTCTTTTGTAAGCAGCATATAATTGGCTCTTTTTTTTAAAATCCATTCAACCACTCTATGTTTTTTGTAATTTAATCTACTTACATTTAGAGTAATTATTGATAGATAAGAACTATTAATGTTATATATTTATCGTTTTTTGGCTGTTTTGTAGTTCACCTGTTCCTTTCTTCCTCTCTTGCTGTCTTCCTTTGTGAATTGATGATTTTACTTTTATTCTCTTGATATCTTCATCTCTTGTGTATCTAATGTAGGTTTTGCTTTGTGGTTACCATGAGGCTTACATAAAACATCTTACAGATATAACAGTTTATTTTACACTGATAACAACTTTGATTGCGTATGAAAACTCTATTGTTACTCCTCCCCTTCTTTATGTTTTTTGATGTCACAATTTACCTCTTTTATGTTGAGTGTTCATTAACAAATTATTATAGCTATAGTTATTTTTAATATTTTTTGGCCTTTAACCTTTTTACTAGAATTAAGTGGCTAACACACCACCATATTACAGTATTAGAGTACAATTGCCCCTTGATATACACAAGGGATTGGTTCCAGGACTTTCCCCCCACCCACGAATATCCAAATCCACAGATGCTCAAGTCCCTCATATAAAATGGTGTAGTATTTGCGTATAACCTACACACATGTAGGTTACTGTATGTGTAACCTACACATGTATAGGTAACATGGGTATACCTGTATATTTTAAATAATGTCTAGATTACTTATAATACCTAATACAATATAAATGCAATGTAAATAGTTATAAAGACAATGTAAATGCTATGTAAGTAGTTTCTGGCTCATGACAAATTCAAGTTTTGCTTTTTGAAACTTTTTGGAATGTTTTTCAATTTTTAAAAAATAAATTTATTTATTTATTTTTATTTTTGGCTGCATTGGGTCTCCATTGTTGTACACAGGCTTTCTCTAGTTGCAGTGAGTGGGGGCTATTCTTCTTTGAGGTGCACAGGCTTCTCATTGCGGTGGCTTCTCTTGTTGCAGAGCATGGGCTCTAGGCACGTGGGCTTCAGTAGGTGTGGCTTGTGGGCTCTAGAGCACAGCCTCGGTAGTTGTGGCACACAGGCTTAGCTGCTCCGCGGCATGTGGGATCTTCCTGGACCAGGGCTCGAACCCATGTCCCCTGCATTGGCAGGTGGATTCTTAACCACTGTGCCACCAGGGAAGTCCTTTTCAAATATTTTTTATCTGTATTTGTTTGCATCCATGGATTTGGAATCTGCAGATACAAAGGACTGACTGTATTCTGAATTTGAATATATACTTACCTTTACCGGTGTGCTGTATATTTTCATATATTTTCATGTTACCAATTAGCATCCTTTCATTTCAACTTGAAGAACTCCTTTCAGTATTTCTTGCAATATAGGTCTAGTAATGATGAATACCCTCAAGCTTTGTTTGTCCAGAAAAATATTTCTCTCTCCTTCATTTCTGAAGGACCACTTTCCTAAAGTATTCTTTGTTGACAGATTTTTTCTTTCTGTTTCAGCACTTTGAATATACAATCCCATTCTCTCCTGGCCTTTAAGGTTTCTGCTGAGAAATCCACTGAGAGACTTAGTGCAAGTCCCATGTGAGTGATGAGCTTCTTTCTCTTATTGCTTTTATGATTCTCTCATTGTCTTTGATTTTTGAAAATTTTATTATAGCGTGTCTTGGAGAAGATCTCTTTAAGCTGAATTTGTCTGGGAACATATAAGCTTCATGAAGTTGGATGTCCAAATCTATCCCCAGATTTGCGAAGTTCCCTGTCATTATTTCCTTAAATAAGTTTTCCCTCTCTTCTCCTTCTGGGATTTCACTAATTTACAGATTGCTTATCTTGACATTATCCATAGCTCACATAGGCTTTCTTCACTCTTTTTCATTCTTTTTTCTTTGCTCTTCTGTGACTGGATAATTTCAAAGTTCCTGTCTTCTACTTTGCAGAGTCTTTCTTATGGCTGATCCATTCTGTTACTGATGCTCTCTATTGCATCTTTCATTCCATTCATTGTATTCTTCAGCTCCAGAATTTCTATTTGGTTCTCTTTTTACTATTCTATCTCTTTGTTGATCTTCTCATTTTGTTCATGTATTGTTTTCCTAATTTTGTTGAATTGTCCTTCTGTGGTTTGTGTGTGTGTGTGTGTGTGTGTGTGTGTGTGTGTGTGTGTGTATTTCATTGAACTTCCTTGAAGCAGCTATATTTATTTCTTTATCAGATAAATTGCAGTATTCATGTCTTTGTGGTAAACTACTGGAAAATTATTGTGATCCTTTTATGGTGTCACATTTCCTTGATTTTCTATGTTTCTTGAAGTCTTGAATTGCTGTCTTCACATTTGAAGTAGCAGTCACCTCCTCTAGTCTTTACTGACTGGCTTTGAGAGAGAAATACCTTCTGTCAGCCCTGCTAGGTATTCTAAGGCTTTCTCAGACCTTCTATGGATACAAATACTATTATTATCTTAATTTTCTATTGTTGTTATAACAAATTATCATGAATGTAGTGGTTTAAAAACAACACAAATTTATTATCTTGCAGTTCTGGGGATGAGAAGTCTGACTTGGGTCTCACTGGACTAAAGTCAAGATGTTTGCCATGCTCTGTTCATTTCTGTTATGGTCTGAATGTTTGTGGCCTCCTAAAATTTATATGTTGAAATCCTAATTCCTGGTGTGACACAATTAGGAAGTGCAGCTTTTGGGGGGTGCTTTAGTCATTACGGCAAAGTCCTCATGAATAGGACAAGTGTTTTTATAAAACAGACCCCACAGAGCTCTCTAGACCCTTCTGCCATGTGAGGATATAACATGAAGTCTGTGACCTGGAAACACCCTCACCCAATCATGCTGGCACTCTGATCTTGGACTTCCAGCCTCCATAACTGTGAGAAATACATTTCTGTCATTTATAAGCCACTTAGTCTGTGGTTCTGTTATTGCAGCCTAAATGGACTAAGACACTTTCTGAAGCCTCTAAGGGAGAATCTGTTTCCTCATATTTTCCAGTTTCTGGAGTATGCCTGCATTCCTTGGCTCATGGCACCTTTCTTCCAACTTCCAAGCCACAATTTTTTATCTCTCTGACCCTTCTTTCATCATCACATCTGGATCTTTAACCACAACCAGAAAAGATGCTTCCTCTTTTAAAGACTTATGTGATGAGGATGGACTCACCCAGATAAGCCAAGATAATCTCCCCCATCCCATCCCAAGGTCCTTAATCTTAATCACATCTGAAAAGTGTCATTTTCCTAGTAAGGTAACATAGCTACAGGTTCCAGGGATTAGGATGTGGACATATCTGGAGAAACCATTTTTATGTCTTCCACACTTATCTTTCTGAGTCTCAATTTTCTCACCTGTATAACAGGAGAAATAATAGTTCCTACTTTATAGGGTTATACAGATAAAATGTGATTATACACATGAAGCAGTCGGCCCAGCATCTGGCATACAATTGTGGCCCTCAAGCTGTTAGCCACTATTATAAATAATAACCTGTTCCTGCTGTGCCCACTCATTTTTAACAAAATCCACTTTCTACTACCACAAAATGGTCAGAGTCACTGATTTTGAACCCTTTCCTGTCACAGATTATTTTCTGTTTCTCAGAGAACAAATTTTTCTGTTTCCATAGGTTAATCTTAAATCTTTCATAAGCATTTGTCTCCCTTTCAAATAAACAAGAGAGGAAGTACCATATGAATGGTACCATATGAGGAAGTACCATATGTACAAATGAAATTTTCAAACTGCCACTGACTAATGGATCCTAAACCCCTTAAAAACTTCTCTAATGACCATCCATGGATGCTTTTCAATCTAAATAAACCCTGCACTAAAATTCTTCATAAAGATTCACATGTCTTTTTCCCCTAGGCCTAGAGCTGGAAGTGGAGGCAGCTAGCTAATCACCTGCTGTTTTCGAGGGCCTGGCGCTACTGTATAACCAGATTGTTAAGGTTCACCTAGAGGATTACCTGCTAAATCACAAGTTTAAAGAAAACAATTTGGAGTTACCCAAGAGGAAACAACACACTTACTTATCTCCAGACTCTTCACACAGACTGCATTAAAATTTCCATAACCAAATTTACTGCAGAACCAAGAATAAGCATGCAATATTTCTGCTGAAACTTTTTGATATTTGAAACTGCCTTTTATAAAGAAGCTTAAAATGTGTGCAATTCCCCATCTCTTTGGCAAAACTCTTTTTTTTTTTTTTTTTCCATTTGGAAAAGTTGCTTGGTCATCTAATTGCTCCAGAATACAAAGTAAAATCAGTTCAAAACACAGGACATAATTTAAACTAGATAATGTTTTCACTGTCAAAATTTTTTAAACACTGTATTTGATACCATCGAATTGTCCAAGAATTCTTTTGGTGCCAACTTCTGTACATTTTTAAATTAATAAAATACAAGTACTCAAACTAGTGGAGGGAAAAAGAAATGAAGGATGGCATAAAAATTACTCTCTTAAGAATTACTAAATTAAATATATATTAAAATATAGCAATCATTGAGTTAAATGCTAACAAACACTTAGAGAACAATTTAGCATTTTTCCAACAGGTGGTAGTCACTGCATTAGGTGTACAACATAGGAATTTAGAAAACATGTAGAATTCAGCCAAATAGATTTGTTGTAGTCAACATTCACAGATGCTGAAAAAAAAAAAAAAAAAAAAAGCATGTTTTGCTTGAAAAGGGCACCTTAATTCCCCATCCCTGCCATCAAGTGAGAGGGAAAATATATGAGGATATCAACTGTGAAATGTCAGCATACTAAGCAGGGTATATAGCTGTGTTTCTTGATATGAAAGGGAAAGATCTCAGTGAATGCTATTTGAAAGTCCATCTGCTACAGAGCTAGACTGTACTTTTCCATGTTCTATAAAGCTGTTCAGGGGGGACGTGCAGAATGCAGAAGCACTATCACAAAACATCTCCCCATCATCACCCACAGCTGTTCACAGGAGTGCCGGAGAGAATTGGATGTATAAAGAAAATGAATTTAGAAATAAAAAGAAGAGCTTCCGAATTTAAAGAAGAAAGGAAAGAATTGAAGCAAATGATATGGTTACCTTATCCCATGAGACAAGCATGCACGAATAAATGAATTATAAGATTTTTTTACTAAGCCTAAACATAACCACAAACGATAAAAATGGTCTAGCTCTTTTGTTGTCACTATCAAAGGGGGAAAAATGAGCTAGTCCAAAGTGACAGTGCAAGAGGCAGATAATGAAAGCTTGAAATTGAAATGGTGATAAACTCTGTGTGCAAGTCCTGTAGATTGGATGAATATTTATTACAGTTCCATTTCAGATTCTCCTAAAGAGCACATACCATCTTAAAGAATAATGTTAAAAGCACTCGTCTTTTCATTTCAAAAGCAAAAGAAAAAGGGATGTAATCTACATGGATGAATCTGAATTCATAAATGGCAACAGTCACAATATCTTTACGTGTTTCTCAAATCAAAGAACCCCCTAATCACTTCCCAGATTTAACAAGATGACATCAAAACTATAAACAGGATCATTTCACACAAAACGATATCACAGCCACTTCTGAGGGGAGAGGAGAGTGACATTACACAGTTTAGAAGTGCATATGAAAAGGAAAAGTGCAACCAAACTACCCAGACTTTATGAGTGAACATCATAAGATTAATAATGTGTGAAATTTAGCCAAAACCCTGCTGCCCATGGCAGGTATTTGTGCTTTTCTTAAAATGGTAAGTGACTGGAAATTTTAAAGATAGGGTACTGTCCTTTGAAATGGATTTTGCCTTAAAAAGATGGTTTGATAGATCACTACACAGCTCCAAAAGTAAACGTGCACCCAAGTGCAACAAGGGCTCTCAAGAAGACACATTTTCAATACTAACCTGGCCAAGTGTAAGACCGTGGAAATATACTGAGGTTTGATCTGATGGTTGTCTTAAGCAAAATAAAAGTAAAAACAAAAATCCAAACCAAAATATCCTCTCTCATATCAGCGACAAGATAGTGGCATTTGTTTTTGTGTAATCAATGAAGTGATTACTTGTACTGTAGCATATATCTCATTAATCAGTCATATTAGGTTAATGATAATTGAGACTAAAATTTACAGTCCACAAAGTACACTGGTTTAAGACAGTATAAAAAATATACCTAGTTAATGAAACAAACCCAAAACTTTTATTTGCTTTCTCCCAATCATCTGGGTAATTTGTCTAAAACATTGACCTCTTCTACTGCATCTTTTTAAATAATTCTGGCTGAATAAATTTGATTCATTTTTCAGTTGTGCCTCCCCCACCATTTCATATTAATCTGCCATTCTATTTTTCAGAAAAGAGAAATCACAGACACACTACATATTTTACAAATATAAAATGATAGCAGAAAAACATCAGAAGGCAAAATATTCTTATTTTTCTCTTTTCTTTCCCTTAACCAGCTTAGAAAAGAAAACAAAAAACCAGAGCCTGTCTTGCTTGAGCTTTTAATTAGTTAATCTCCCAAGACAGATAAGTCAGTGCTGTTAAGTGCTGTTCTGGTTTCAAATAATTACCTGAAAATGAGAGTCTGGGGTTGGATTAACTATTGCCTCATCAGCATTCATCACTATTTCTATAGCACGAAGTGAAAGAAAAATAATATAAGAAGAAGAGAGAAGATACAACTACAAAAACAAAATGAACACAATTTAAAAAAATATCTTGACATTGACCATCTTCTCCCCAGACACTATTTCATTATACACATTGCAATGGTCACATAAGAGCCACATTCTTGAAACATACTTATCTGGAACACTTTTTGTATGTGTTTCTGCTTTCCATGCAGAGACTCTCACACTTTAGTGGACACCAAAACCAACATTATTAAATGGTAAGATTCCCAGGACTCAAAAGATTCTGAAGCAGCATGTATAGTCTGGAGCCCATAAATTTCCAAACACCCCAGGTTGATTCTCATTCAGCGTACATATGAATCATATATGGAGAGATACTACCCTAGAGGCTGTGCACTACGTCTTCTACATAGCAGAAGAAAAAAGATTTCCTGCATAAACCCTACACCCCAACAAGGCAAAAATTCAGCCACAATTTTGTCTCACTGCCCACTTATGAATGAAGCTAATGCACCTATCTTAAGCTGAAACTTCCAGTGGCAGGTCCTCAGTACCTCCAGAAGGAATTTCTTCTATCTTACTCTGATTTTTCTCTTCTTCCAATATTTGCATATAGGTATTTGTTCTAACCTTTGGAACCATATTCTATAACAACTGTTTTCCTCCACTAAGCCCTCAATCTGACAGTGTAGGCACTGTGTAGGCAGTCCCACCTAGAGGACTGGCAGAGGCACAAAACCAGTGAAAACTCTCTTGGAGATCATATGAGATGGCTCATTCTTATAGAGAAATGTGAAGGTATAAGCTATTTGAGATTTGGGTAAAGCTACATGTGATTATAAAATGTATAGACAAGGAGAATAGAGAATGGAAATACCAATAGAGAGTATCTTTTCTAAAGATAGAGAATACACACAAAAAAATAAATTCAAACAATATGGAATTTAAGAATGAGAAGGTAAGGTCTCTTTCCCCAGATCTAACCTTCTAGCTCTATTCTTCTACAACAGATATTTCAACATTTTTATTTTTAGCTATTTTACTGGTTACCATCACCACAATATACCTCTATGTCTCTCTTTATTCATAATGCCTGGCAGTTTCCCCTGTTTCTTCATCATGAGAGATGAGGAATTTGGGCACCTACCTTGCTCTTCTCTTCCTCTCTCTCCTCCACCTATTATTACTCATTTGAGATATCCCAGTGGTTGCCTCTATGACTTTAAATTATGCTGTTAAATTTCTAGCTCTAAATTAATCATCTTGCACAGTATCTAAAGATGTTTTGAAAAATGAGGAAATTTGCACATATCCTTCCTAAAGGTAAAATGTTAAAAATGTTTTCTTAATCACTAACTTATGTGTTCAGTGACTAACCTTAGGCAAATCTATTGAAATCATTCTCTCTTCTATTCCTAGGCAGTAGTATGGCAGATATGTATACTGTAGAGAATTGTTAGAAAGTTTCTAAAACCTTATATTTGACAGAAATATGAATTGGTCTGACTGTTCTCATACATTATCATTCCAACAAACATCCTTATCTTCTTGTAAATTTGATATGACACATGATTTTGACTCACACAGTGTCACTGTAATATGTTCCTAAAGAGTTTATGCTCTATCTTAAGGCTTCCTGGGTAGCATACTCTATTTCAGCCCTAAAGAAACCCTTCTTTATTTGACAGTGTCCTGATTTCTAATCAAACTACATCGGTATCATCCAAGAGTAATGTATTGCAAAAAAACATGTATTGTATGCAATGTATTGTATGTAATGTATACATGTAATGTATTGCAAAAAAAAATGTATTGCAAAAAAAACATGTATTGCAAAAACATGTATTGCAAAAAAAAAAAAAAAAAAAAAGTCACCAACTAATGTCCTAGAAAAAAGCCAAGCTATCAGTCCTGAAAGAATGATTGCTTCCAAACAACCTCACTGGGTTAGTCTTGGCAAGAGGATAAATAACAGAAATTGCTCAAAAGCTAACATATAATGAAAAAATGGCAGAGCCATAGGCGGGTACTTAATGAATCACAACTGTAAAAAATATGACACAGTTGTAACAGGGTTACTAAACCAAAATGGCAGACTCACTTGTCAATCACACAGTTTTATGCCTGATGGGAATGTGATTGCTTTCATTGTTGTTGTTTTGAGCAATGATATACACAGTAAATCAAGAGAAAGAGAAACAGCACTACAATTACAAATCAAAGGACAACTTTTACAAGAATTCTATGTCATATACAACTGGAGACACAATTGCCATTTTTTCTACCACACTTGCACCACACAGAGCAATAACTTTCAGTATCAACATGAGGCTAATTTATGTTATCAACCCTTGATTATCAAACTTTGATTTTCCTGGAATTGATTCTTTAATTTTCCCAGTAGGAAGTTACTGTCTCTTAGAAAACATACAGCATTAACTAATTGTACAGTGCCTTTAAAAATTTATGGTAAGGCTTTTTAGAAAAGTGTAAACCTTTATACAAGTTTATAAAGTCATGCATCGTTATGTATCCATAATGGTATCATAAGTAAATACATTCTAAAGAAGTAAGCTATTCAATGCCAAAGTGATTATTAGGAAATTAATAAGATGTATTACATTATACCACATTATCATAACATAAAACTCTAAATAGATGTGTCTATTATCTAAAGAAAATTAACCAACAGAATGCTCAGTGTGAGATAAAAATAGATCCAATGAGGTTGAATTCAAATATTTCATAAGCATCCAATCAATCAATGGATACGATGCAGAGAAGAAACGTCACATTAGCAAACAAACAACAACCAAGACACATGGGGTGGAAAAGACTAAGGTAAAACATGTGTTTTATTAAAAAAAATCACAATTAAGTTCAAAATATTTTACAAGGCAAAAGGAAACACTTTTTATATAGATATTAGATAGAGTATGTTACATATACCATTTATTGGTATACCAAGCAGAAATGAAGAAAGAGTTTTAAAGGTTTTATAAATTGTTGTCTGTGTAGGCAGAAGATAGGATTATAATAATTGAATTTTTTGAAGTTAAATATTAGTGATTTTAAAAGTGAAACCCATTAAAAAAAAAAAGGTGTAATCCACACCCTGATGGTTTGGGATTAGTTACTAGGTGAAGAAGAATGTACTGATTATGTGATAGAAGCTAATAAATTCTAGCTTTGCCTTGGGCTTTAGATTTTCCCAAGAGGGAGAAAAAATAATGGCTAACATAACTAAAAACCCTAATCCTAACTGAATCTTTCAACTATCTATTCATGAATCAGAAATCTACCCCTAGAATTTATTCCAGTAGAAATACTTTCCTGCTCCAGAGACCACTTAATGTAATGTTTTTTGTTATTATTCACAGTATAAACAGGTATCAAATGGTAAAGAATTCCACAGTTGCATGTGCTATTATTATCAAAAGCACCAAGAAATCAAAATTGATAAATATAAATGATTATGGTTGATTCAACATTTTATAACAACAATCATTATATGTGTGAAAGTGCAATGGACCCTCTTTATCATAGAATTTATACTAGCCCCTGGTGAACAACTTTTTTAGATGCTGATATTCTTGGTTTCAACAATGTTCACTGCATCCTCTATATATTGTTAACTTGCATGAAATACTTGGTAACTGTAGGTACTATTTACTGTGTAATGTAACCCTAAATGTTAGACCAGAGTTATCACTTAGTGGTTACAACAAATATGTTCAAGTGAATGTTAATTAAGGGCTATTCATAATCACTTCATGAGATTTCAAGTTAAGTTCTCACAGAGGTAACTCTTCTAATTGTTAGTACTATCCAGATTCAATTTTCCAATTCTTACTATTTTCATTATTTTGTTACAAAGATCAGGAAAATATAGATAGACCAAAGACTAGAGGGAGAAAAGCGGAATTATTATAATGGTGAAGGTACTGAACTGGATTCTCCCAGTACAGCTCTGAAGTTTCAACATATACTTTCCAAAGCCACTTTAAGAAGAAAACCAAAGATTACACTAGTGTTCTAATTTGACATAATTTTCTCTGAACCTCTGATACTGCTATTCCTTTGTGAACGCTATTCCCCTTTTGAGTCACAGCCAAAGTGTATCCAATCGTTCATGGGTCAAATAAAGTCCAACTTACTCCATTAAGTCCTTTTTGATTATTTAAGCCAATATTTATGTACTTCTACTTCTAATATTTAGAGGTTAAATAAACCAATTTAGCACAGAATTATGTAGACTTTTTTCTTTAGAGTAGTTTTAGGTTCACAGCAAAATTGAGCAGAAGGTACAAAGGTTTCCCGTATACCCCTGCCCCTGAACATGTATAGCCTCTCCCATTATCAACATCCCTCATCAGAGTGGTACGTTTGTTACAACTGATGAAACTAAACTGACACATCATCACCCAATGTCTATAGTTTTTTACATTATGGTTCACTTTTGGTATTGTACATTCTATGAGTTTGGACAAATTTATAATGACATGTATCCACGATTATAGTAACATATTCAGTAATTTCAATGTATTACTAAAAATCCTTTATGCTCTGCCTATTTATCCTTCCCCCCTCTTAACCCCTGACAACCACTGATATTTTTTAATGTCTCCATAGTTTTGCCTTCTCCAAAATGTTATGTAGTTGGAATCAAACAATATGTAACCTTTTTATATTAGTTTCTTTCACTTAGTAATATGTATTTAAGGTTCCTCCATGTCTTTACATGTCTTGATAGCTCATTTCTTTTTAGCACTGAATAATAATCCATTGTCTAGATGTACCACAGTTTATCCATTCACCTACTGAAGGGCATCTTGGTTGCTTCCAAGTTTTGGCAATTATGAATAAAGCTGCTATAAACATATGTATGAAGGTTTTTGTGTAAATATAAGTTTTCAACTCCTTTGGGTAAATACCAAGGAATGTGACTGCTGGATCGTATGGTAAGAGTATGCTTAGTTTTGCAAGAAACCACCAAACTATCTTCCAAAGTGGCTGTATTTACCATAATACTATTTTGTATTCCTACAAGCAATAAGTGAGAGTTTCTGTTACTCCACATCCTCAACGGTATTTGGTGTTGTCAGTGTTCTTGATTTTAGCTATTCTAATAGGTGTGAAGTGAGCGGTATCTCATTGCTTTAATTTACATTTCCTTGATGACATTTGATGTGGAGCACCTGTTCATATGCTATTTACTATCTGTATGTCTTCTTTGGTAAGAGACCTCTTAAATAAGATCTTTGGTCCATTTTTTAATTGAGTTGTTTTCTTATTGTTGAGTTTTAAGAGTTTTTTGTATATTTTGGTAAGAGTTCTTTATCAGCTTTATCGGTCTTTTTCAAACTTTCTCACAGTCTATGACTTGTCTTTTCACTCTCTTGACATTGTCTTTCACAAAGCAATTCTTAATGTTAATGAAATCCAACTTATCAATTCTTTCTTTTTGGATCACACCTTTGGTGTTGTATCTGAAAAGTCATTAACAAATCTAAGGTCATCTAGGTTTTCTCCTATTTTACCTTCTAGGAGTTTTATAGTTTTTCATTTTACATTTAGGTCTATGATCCATTTTGAATTAATTTTTGAGATGGGTACAAATTCCGTGTCTAGATTCCTTTTTTTTGCACTTGCATGTCCAGTTGTTCCAGTACCACTTGTTGAAGACTGTCTTTTCTCCATTGTATTATCTTTGCTTCTTTGTCAAAGATCAGTTGACTACATTTATGTGGGTCCATCTCTGGGCTCTCTACTCTGTTCCACTGATCTATTTGTTTATTCTTTTCTACTGTCACTTTATAGTATGTCTTGAAGTGGAGTAACATCAATCTTCCCCTCATATTGTTTATCAGTTTTTTTCTTTGTACATAATAATAGTAATTAATAATAATAATAACTTCCAGTTTTGATTCATGCTATATGCCTAAAACCATGCTTGGCTAATGTAAATCCAGTGGGTTCACCTAGAATCTAGAAAAAAATCAAGTTTCCTGGTTAAATGGGGGGACAGGGCAAAATATAAACCAACAGGTATTGTGTGACCTTGCTGATGAGAAATACTTCTCCGTACTGATGTGTTCTTCCAGTTAAGGGAAACTAATTTGTATAATGCACATTCTCTTGGCCCTGTGAATTAATTTGTTGGTAAATGTGAACAAATAACTGGACATGCTCTGCTTAACTTCACTCACTTCCTCTTGAGATGGAGCATTCCTGCAGAGAACACAGACTTTTCTCTCTTCCAGGCTATAAGTTTTACCTGAATAGGATTCTTGCATGGGCCACAACCCAGTTTAGAACCAGACACTGTAACAGGGAATCTGCATAATCTTAGAATTTCCTATTGCAAGCCTATAACAGATATAAAGCTACTTGCTCTACCTACCCTCTGTTAGTAATAAACAGTATTTTTGCCTCTATACTCCTTTGGGGTTTCTCTCTCTAACTTTTCAGATATGGAGAAAGGCTGCTTTTTGTTGGAGTTCCCTTGAGAGACCCACAAACTCATTTTTGTAAAATTCTTTATGTATGCTTACTTAAAAATCTGAAAAATAATTAAACCAAAATGAGAGAATTACAGACAATTTGGTTTTGCATCTCTGCATATTCTAAACTTTTATTTTACGAACATATATTGTAATTAGGAAAAAAGTTTAAATATATATATATATTTTTTATATATAATGCTGATCTCCTCAGGAAAAAAAATGGTTATTCACAGCCCTTACAATAGGTGTTGCTTGAAAATGCTCAATATTCTCATTTTAGGCATTAAACAGTATTTCAATAATGAACCCCCAAATGGATTGCACAGTCAGGAGAAGCTTGCAGGAATTCTCATGCCTCCTATATTATTAAGAACATTTTCTAATCAGTTAATGGACTCTTGTGTTAATCAAAGAAAATTGCCTCCTTTTAGCAGTTACATATCCACATGACTTTTCAAAAACACGTCACTGTGTTGCATTCCCATGGTAGGCACAGAATCCCTTTGGTCCAGTAGAAGCTATAGTGTGCTTTAATGGTGACATTTTCCTCCAAATATCAGTAACTTTCAGAGAAGCCAGCAGCTTCAAAGTGCTGGAGGCAGCAGGCTTGGAATCAGGAGACATTTATTCCCTTCTCTGTCACTATATTTCTGCTCACTTAGCCTTTCTTCATTTTGCCCAACCACAAAATGAGAAAAATAACTCTTGTTTGTTTCTTAACAGTGATAGGAAGAAAAGAAATGGGAGTCTATAGATAAATGCTATAATCTGAGATTCTTCCAAATAAGGACAAACATATACACATGAACATTTAGAATTGCTATTACTGTAATTAATTTTAGTAGTTCATCAATTTAGGATATGTAATAATTTTTTTTTGTTTTTTAACTCAAGATGAACTTAAATATATGACATTTTTCTCCAAAGATCACTAACTTTCACAAAGCCAGTAACTTCAAGGTGCTAGAGGCTGGATGGGTATCAAAATGGCAGGGATGCAAGCCCTTTCCTAGGATGAAAGCTGGTGTTCTCCAATTCAACAAGAAAAAATCACCCTTGAGAGTTTCTTTCCCCAATCAAGAAATGAAAAATCACTTGTATGTAGCAAGTTAACCAAATAATAGTGGAAGAATGCCATTTCTAGGAAAAGACATTTTGATGGATGTGAAAGGAATGAAATCAGACGCCTGCTTTATTAAACAGCAGCTGATCTGTGTTCTACCCGCAAGAGGAAGATTACAAAGGAATAGAACAGTTGTGGTAGGGAGCTGAAGCCCACAAAAGCATCCAAAGTAGTTTGAAAAGGACAAAAGCACAAAGTACATAAGGCATAAACAGCATAAAAACAAGTGACATCTGATAAAACACAAGAGACTCGGTAGAAGGGCATTACAGCTTGAAGATAGAAAGGAGCAAATTAGAGTCAAGGAAAAAGCTTGTTTTTATGAATTTGAAAACACTGAAAAGACCAGGGAGACAGAAAAAGACCCTTGCAACTTAGCAGGGCTATAGACGTCAAATAGCTGGGAAAGGCCATCTTAAATAGTTTTTTTGCAAGGGTTTTGTTTTTTTTTTAATAAGCTGAATTAATGAGCTTGATTTCAGGGCCCTTTTAAAAAAAAAAGTAGGCAAAGGAAATAAGCAATTGTTGACAAACATAGCATTAGAAGATCGTCAAACGTTCTGCAATAGTTGAGCTTGCAGCTTAGAACTAAACCCAGCTGTTATCTTAGGGTGACAGCTGCAACAAACACAGAGGGTTAAAAGTATCATTAGAAATTGGGAGATGGGATTTGAGGGGTTATATTTTCTTTTTGAAGTGATCATTTTGCCCGATTACATCAGAGGCTTAAATGAGATCAAAAGCTCCAGATGCTGTAACCTACTTTGTTGGAAAGACTTCTAACTGAATCAGACATGAACAGAATACAATTATGTAAAAAGTAATAAATTCTCTGATCAAGTTTTGGAGCTGCAATGTTTGGATTGCTCTAATTCCTTTACTGTCTATTTTACAAAAGACATTTGTAGTTAGAAACATGCATTATTTCCAAAATTCCAATAATTCCTGTTTAGGATAGGAGAAAAGAAGATCAGAAAAAATTCTTAGGGACTTTTTCTATATTTATGTTTTTGCTATGAAAATTATAGTCATAAGAAGAAAGTGGGTACAGCATGGATATACGGTTATAATGAAAAGGGGTAAACATGGTTTCATATTTGAATTTATGACAAAGCATTTGGACAGATCTGGCAAAGCCTAATTCCCAAAAAAACCCGATGGAACAGCATATCACAGAGAGAAGCTCACAGGAGTTTTTCTCTAGAATTCAAAAACAGATTGCCATTTCTGAATATTTTTTAAACAGTGTGACTGTGTATTTGCTCTTCTTATCTTGGCCAATACTCTCCAGATAACTTCTGTGCTCCAATTTTGAGAAACAGAAAATGATAGAGCAGTTGAGATGTTTACTTCCAACTCAGTATTGACAGTCAGTCAAACAAAAAATGTTTCTTAACACCCACAGGGCTCATAACACTATAGTGGGTACTTGGAGGTACATATTAAAGAACAGATATTGGTTTTGTACCAAAGAAAATGCATGGTGATGATTTCAGTGATACAGGGCACGTATGTTCAGAGATTCATTAGAGGAAGAAACCAAATGCAAGAGACGCAAGAAGACATTTCTGACAAGAAACTGATCTCTTATTTTTTCTTTTTACTTTTGGTTGTCGAAGATCACAGTCAGTCTCTCCTTGATACACGCTGCCACCTAAAGGCCAGCCTGCAATTGTTAGAGAGTAACTTCTTTTCTTTCTCATGGCTGAAAGTAAAGGTCCTAATTAATTTCACGATGCCCCTACTTTTCATGCAGCATTAAAGTTAACTATGAAAATGCACACTGGATCTTATGTCTACAATCATAAAATAAAAGTGCTGCCTAGAGTTTGAGATTGGTTTAGGGAAACTGAAAAAGTCCCTCCCTGCACATAACATTTCATAGTATGGCACATAACATTTCTTTCCTGTTCCATTTCATTTCAGGAAGCAGATTATCAGAACTAGATGGTCAAAAGATTCTGAGTAAGGATCCCAGTTTTGCTAATTGCGATAAATCTAATATGCAAATGCAGCATTTAATGAAGGCTTTTGATGATAGTGGTGGTTGGCACTAAGAGTATTTTTACCTACACATTTCATTAACTATGATGCAATTAGCCACTGTTTCTCAAGGAAAACATCACCAATATTTATATTAAAAAGATTTGGATGTTTTAGATCATTTTTTTGGTAAACATAGAAAAAGGAAGTTAAAGTAGAAAGACTTTTAGTGACACGCTTTTAAAAATACACAAACTCAAGGCTTAGTATCTGCTGAATGTAAATAAAATGACCAAAATATCATGGTTATTAGGAGGGGACCATTATGAATTTAAAGAAACAATTTGGTTCTTTCAATTTGGTATAAGAGCATTATGACATTTTCCCTTTGGAAAGATCTATCAAATTACTTGCTTGAAAAAAATTGATCAAATCAGGCCAGAAGAGCAGCTTCCATGGCAACCGATGCATTAGAAGATCATAGTTGTTCTATATCCTCATTTAGCATCTTGACTGATATAATTCAGAGAGATTTAGTAAGCCCTAGATGAACTGAAAGCTAAATTTGATCACACTGATTGGTGAAAGCTACAATAAAATTACTGGTGAAAAAAATTAACAGATTCCCAAAGATGGACTGTGGTTTGTGTTAAATGGTTTAAATGCTTCCTGAGCACAAATTAATCAGAAAAAGTCTTCAACTTTAAAAAAAAAATCTTTTTTTGTTTTGTTTTGTTCCACTGTAAATGTTTGACTGGAAAATTCTGTATACATCCCATTTTTGTCATTCAATTCACATTCTTAATGCACTGGAGAAGCTCCCTATTTATAGGAATCATGAAGTGCATCATTTTGTAAAACAGAATCTTTTTATAGTACAGATAGTAACAATTTTCTCTCCTCCATGTATTTGGTAAATAATGATCTCCAGATATTGAATTTTCTTAAAGTAATACAGTCATAATTTGCAAGTAACAAAATACCAGGAGGCACTTTCAGAAATTACTCCTTAAGGGTTCAGAATTCAAAGATATAGCACTGCAAGAAAGAATTTGTACAAGCTGATTATCTTGTATTTTCCTATATTATAAATAATAAGCATTTGTGAATTAATCAGGTCTACTGACAGACAATAAGTATCCTGCAATTCCGATTCTTGGGTTGAGTTTAGCATAGCAAAAATCCAATGGCCGGGCTGTACTATGCACTCCAACTCCAGAGGAAGGAAAATAATATATCAATTCTTTCTTAGTTGATAAACTTGATTGTAGCTGATTTTAATTTATTTTTCCTTTAATGCTAATTCAAACCTGCAATATGTTGTATCATTCTAGCTTGGTGTATATATATTTTTGTGCGACTTGCCTATTGCATCTAATGATCGTATCAAAGATCCCCCAAAATAAATAAAAGATCTCATTTTAAAAACTATAGATGAGAGTCCATTTTGGGGTGAGGATTCTCTCTATATAATTTCAAGATTTGCATTGAAATTAGACAGTTTAGTAGTGATACAATGTGGAACAAAAACGTTACCCTGGATTCTTTAATCTTATACAATTTTCTTGTATGAACTTAAAGGCTTCTAATTTCACTCTCTTATTTCTCGAAAGGATGGTATTTTACTCCAAAATTATTTTAAATATTTGAAAATTATTTAAGGTTCTTCAAGTCAAAAATCACTTTTGCCTGAAATACTAATTCCCCCAGAATAAAGATAGAATGAGTCCATTTGCCAGATAATTAGGGGAAAGGGTTTAGTTCTAGTTTGAATTAATTAGAGAATTACTTCCATTTTGCCACTTAGGTTCATATTTGTAAGAAAAGTCTCGTCACAGTTGTGATTGTATTAGAAACTTTAATACTTATGTTACAGAAAGGGAAAATACACATTTTGTGTAGAGACATCTGATAATTACGGTGCCTATGACAGGCTCTTTCAATTTTACTAAGGCATTTATATAACACATTGTTTTTTTTACGAGATCACAACACAATAAGAATCATCTCACTGGTTTTCACAGCATCCCTAACTGACAGACAGGATATCCACCCTGAAGCTAGTAGGAAGGAGAAAACGGAATGATGGTCAAAGTTCAAGTCTGTTCTGAAACTAATAATTACTCTTAGCTCCTTGAAGGTAAGCAGAATATCTTATTATCTCATCTCCCCTGCTTTGCACAGTTTGAAAACTAAAATGAATTCATGGCCTTTGTGCCTCCATACCCCCTTTATCTTCATACATTACTACCTAACTCCACTATATCATATACCATTTTACATATTTCCATATAGTTAAATTTCTGAACTAGAATTAAACATGGTAGAGACCATATATAGAAGAGTTAATCTTCCATGTGGCTATTCTCTATATTTAACAAGTGCAATCCTTCTCCTTATTCTTTGAAAACTAGGAAATGAAATAACTTGGAAACTATGGCGCAGAAATTTAGATCATCATCTTAAACATATGATACAGCTAATCAGAGTATGCTAATATAGTGATAATTTATCTAAAGTTAACCATAGGTCTTCGTCCACTACCATTACTTAATTAACGTCCATGGGAATTATTAATTTCTTCAAAAGAAACCTAGAATGCTCCCATTTGAAGGCTTGGATTGGAAACTGAAAGACATTGTAGCAACTAGTCTTCAAGATGGCCCCAATGATCTACACCTCCTGCTTCTCACACCCTGCTGTGGTCCCCACCCACCTTGTACCAGGGATGCTCTGTGTGACCAATAGAATATGGCAGAAATAATAATATGTCATTTCTGAGATTAGGTTATAGATGACTGCTGCTTCCATCTTGGGCACTGTCTCCCTTACGCTCTCCTTTTCTCTCTCTCTCTCTGAAGTCTCTATCTAAAAGCTAGCAAGGAACCAACATTTCCCAACAATCACATGAGCGGGTTTTGAAGTGACTTTGCAGCCCTAGTAGAGCCTTGAGATAATTGCGACCCAGCCTACAGGTTGGCTGCAACCTCTTGACGGACCTAGATGCAGAACCCCAACTAAGTTGTTCCAAACTCCTGACCCTCAGAAACTATGAGATAATAAATGCTCATTCTTTAAGCTGCTATGTTTTGGGCTAATTTGCTTCACAGAAATACATAACTAATACAGATGTGTAGGTGTATCTAGAGATTTTATATTTTCTGCCAGTTGAAAAGTATGGCTGTAGAATTAAAGAATTAAAAGTTATTTTTAAAAAAAATACAGAAAGTGAACATCTAAGTACTTAAGAGATGATGATCAAGATTTGTTTTTTCTAGACTAAGGTTTATGACTCCTAAATTATGGGCTATTGGGAAATGCTTGAAATCTAAAAAAGTTTGTAATGAATATTTCCTGCTATGATAAAGAAAGCTTTTAAGACATGAGGGAGGGGAAAAAATTCCCAGATCAAAAGCCTGAATTAACAGTATGAAAAATAAATTCAACATAAAAATAATAATGATGAAAGTGATGTTAAATAATTCACAGGGAAAGGGTTCAGTAATAAAACAAGGCCTTATGGATTTGGTTAGGGTCTATATCTAGAACAGTTTGGAATATGGGTGTCTCATAAATTACAATTTAAAATGTAATCTAAAGAAATAAGTTGATCTCATGGATACCAGTGAAAACTGGTGGGAGATGAAACATATGTCTGGAAAAAACAATGGATCTATAATCCAGATAGTGAGGAGGAAGTCAAAGGAAAAGTACTTGTAGAGAAATCCACAGACCTAAGAGCAGAAACACAATTGGAAACCACTAGGTAAGATTAGGAAGAAAGAGTAAAAGAAACATCATTAGGGATATGGCCTACAGAGTACCTAGCCATACCAAAGTTATGGATTTCAAAACTGCATAGATAAAAAAATAGGGAAGGTATAAAGAACTTCAAGTATAATGGTATCTGGTAAGGTTATTTTTTTTCTAAATCCATAACAGCTGGTAAGTTCTAGACTTTCCTTGTTGACAATTTCATGTTTCATGTTACCCAGTACAGAGAACACTGACAAGATTTAGAATGTCTCTGCACTGGAATCTTATGGGGGCAGGAGGAAGGCGGGAAGAGGAGAAAGGAATCCCAGCTTATGTAAAAGATTCCAAAAATTAAAGACAGATATTGTCAGCGGTTTTTCAAAAAGAAGGAGAAAATTATCCAAAGAATATACTAATGGCATGGATCCCTAGAAGAATTCTAGAGTAATGTATGAATACTTAGAAAGTAGTTATCTCCAAAAACCAGCCCAGTCCCAGATCTCCTTTTTTTGACAGAATTATAAGACAAATAGTTTGGAATATCACTTTTTAAAAGAGTATATACTGATTTAACAGATATTTTGACAAAGCCTTCCCTGAAATAACTGTGGGGAACAAAAGAACTATCTGGTTAACATCAGAGTTAGGTGGAAAGATCATTATCACTAAAATATGTTGATTTATAGACATGAAGATTTGCAGCAAGGTTCTAGTGACTTATTGTCCTTTCACTTGGGAAGATACATTAAAGGCAACTCTACCAAATTTATTCATAACACAGAGTTATGAAAAATAAATTTGATTGCAGAACTAAATTTTTTCATAAAATAGTAAATTTAACAGGAAATATTTAAGGTCCTAGATTTAGATTAAATCAATTACATTCACACAGATAGGGAGACAATGGTTAGGTAAACAGCCAATTGAAAAACAATCCTACTGTATTTAACTACAAACTCAGTATTAGTCCACAGAGTGATATAATGAAAAGAAACCTATGCCCAGTATTGTTTAAAATGCAGATTATCCAAGTTCTAAAATGTGATAATCATTCTGCATTCAAATTGACCAGTAATCTTAAGAGTACCATGTTTAGTTTTTGTTACTACTTTTAAAGGGAATATTGAAAAACCGTAGGAAGCTCGGTGGTGACTCACTCATTCTTCTAATAAAACTTCTGGATGTAAGTTTTTAATTGTCTAATCTGTTCTAGACATTATGCTGTAATTGGAAATAGAAATATAAAAATGACCCTGTTCCTGTCCACAATCAGCAAATGACCCAGTAGAGGAGAAAAGCAAATTCACAAGTCAGTGTACATCTGCAAACTCTTTAGTGTAAGAAATATTTGAGATAATGGGAATGTTCTGCCTGAAGAAAGGACTTAAGGGAAAATGTGAGATACCTTCAAATAATTGAACATGTGGCTCTAGGTGCATATTTATTGTGTCATACCCAATGGTAAGGAGGAAAATTATAGGAAGTCAAAATTTGGCTTCAGAACTTTTCAACAATTAGACATGCATAGCAAGAGAGTGGACGTAATATAAAGTGTTGAAACTTTATCTTGGAAAGTTCTGATCAAAGGGTATATGAAACCTGGAAGAAATATTGTAAGAAGGATTTCTGCCTCGAGGCATGGCTACTGCTATTGCTGCTGCTGCTGGTAATGTGTTTACATGTGTTTAACAGGCAACAGAGAAGGAGGGTGAAAAGATTTGCTCTGTCTCTAAGATGCTTTGATTTCATGTACAAAAACTATCAATATCTATCTCCATAAAACAAGATTTTCATTTTGGACTTCACGTAAAAATGTATAATGCTTCAAGACATCACAATTTAGGTAGCACATTTATATAAGGAAAACAATTGTCCCGTATTGAATACATTGATTCTAGTGTGCTGTGCTAATGTGTTTCATAAAATAAAGCAACTTTTAGAAAAGGTATAGTTAATAGGCCCACGTGCAGGAACCTTAAAAACTTGAATTAACTTGGATTTAGGATTATTTGATTTCATATTTATAAATAAAATTGAAAGAAATTCCACTATTTAGGAAATCTATTCTTTTTTATGTAACTTTTCAGAATTTCTTTCAAAAGATTTTCTTTTGCACAAAGCATACTCTTTTCATCTTATCCTATGATTCTTAATACTACCTGACTTGTAAGAAGGTGACTGATATTTTCTTTTGAGGTTAGTTCAAACATCCTATCAGGGGATCAATAACACAAATTCTAAGAAATTTAGTACCCACCCCCTGCCATGTACTGCTAGGTCAGCCAAAGGACCTAAAATCTTCAAAGCACATGACTTATTTTTCTATTATCAAACACATTATTTTGAACTACAGTTAAAAAAAAGACACTAGTCCATTTACTTCTTGCACAATATTAGCATGCTACAGAATAAATAAAAGACAACTAAATTTTCTAAATAATCTGATCTAAAGCATAAAACTTCATTTTTAAATGGTTAAGTAGTAGGTATTTGTCAATTTGACCTTTAAGATAATATTTTAAATAATTCTTCCATATTACCTGGGAAACTTCTCAGGCAATCCTTCATATCAGTGTTTTCCATGGGAAGTTTTCTGTGTAGGCTCTCTCACTTTCATAAGAATCCTACATTTATGGTATATATTGATTGCAGAGAGCCCAGAGAAATACATTGGAGGGCAAAACTGTTTTTTCTTTTAAAGTACATTTAAGAGGAAGCATGTAAGGTCAAATTTTACATGGCTGTCTCCTGAATTAACAAGATTTGATTTCTGCAATCCAGATGTTTGCCAAATAGCAGAATCACAAATACCAGCCATTCTTATCTAAAGCTCAGTTGTGATAAACCACCCACATGGAAAATTGCCAAGGACTCCTCTAGATCACTGTTTTTCAAACTGTGGTCTCTGGACCATGGGAATCAGAATCAACTGAGATGTTTTTTAATAACACAGATTCCTGAACCCCACCCTTGATCTGCTGAGTCAGACTCTCCCCAGACAATCCTTAGGCAATCTAAAACTTGAGAACCTACTTTAGATGTGTTTTGTTACATTTTGCTCAAGGCAGACAACCAAAGAACTACAGCAAGAAAAAGAAATATAAACTCAAAATTATATTTATTTTACATATTTGTTACTGGACATTGACCACTATATCGCACAACATCCGTATGGCTTTTGGGAAAAAGTTTGGTTTTTCCTGGAAAAAAGCTTTACTTTTATCTTATTCACAATTCGTACTTTTCTCTTTGTTCTGGTTACTAGATAGCTCAGAAACAAATTTTAGACCTACCTCTTACAATACTACAATATGTAATAAAATGTACTGAACCTACTTCAATAGTTTGATATTTTTAAAGATATATGGATAGTAAACTGACTTAATCCAGTTTGACAGAAAGGTAGAATATAAATTAACAGGTCAATACATCTCCTAATAAGGCAATCTAAGATTATTTTCATTATTTCGATAGTCAAATTACACAGTTAATCCTGTCCATTGGAGTATATATGCTTTATTATGTATGCTTTACATAGGTCTCCCCCATCTTTTCCTTTAAATGTTAAAAATTACTTTATTTGACTTCTCATTCTCCACACCTCAGACCTGTTGCAAAGGTACCATTGAAAAATAGGGGATTACAAATGTAGAGAGGACCTGGATGTGCCATCGAAGGTGAAGTCGTGTTCAGGAAGAGTGGAGAGGCAGCTGGAGAGGTGGACACTGACATGTAAACCAGTGCTCTTAGTTGTGAGAATTTAACTGATAACCTACTTCATAAAGTTGGTACCTAGCCCATATTTCAATGACTTTTCCAAAAAGGTGAGAAACTTGTCAATGTGCCAAAATCCATATACACTAAATGTACTGTGTTTCTCCAACATTACTAGATCATTTATTGAAAAGAAAAATATGTGTGGACTGATATTAGTTGCCTATCTTCGTGTAACAGCATAGGCTAATTCCCAGTGATCGCTTTCCTTCATATCCTTCGGTAAGTGCTCAAACCAGTGCTTCACAAATCATCTGTGGCGATGAACCAGTCTGTTTTTATTTATTTATTTTTTCCATCTATCATGGACTGAAACTTTTGTAAAATACAATAAAAAATGATTGGCTAGAAAAATGAAAGCACATAAAAAGCAAAGACACAAAATGCAAGTGCGTTTTTAGTTATTTTACTATTTTAAAATTATTATTAGATTTGATAGATGTAAAATTCTCTGACAAATGTCTGCAAAAGTTTCGAAATGCTTACTCTCTATTTCTCTACTTATCATGTGGAGCAGTAACGTTCTGCAGACAAACACCTGTCTGTGGACCACAGTTTCTGCAAATTTCCATAAACAACCCCTGCAATAATCCATCAGTTTATAGTTTATGATCTCTATTTCATACAAATTTTTAGAAAAGGGATTATGCTTGCCCCTCTCAATTTCTCTTAACCTTCTTCTACTCCAAGCAATTACTTAATAACCACTGAAAATGAATTAGCAATCCCCGAGGCAAATCCTTTTAGTAGTACATGGTATAATTGCACCAAAGCTAATTAGAATAGCTAAAAATTCTTTCTCAATTTTGGTCCTAATTTGGGACATCATTTCCTTCTCACCATTGTTCTTTTTTAGGGATTTCAATTCAAAGATGATTGCCTTCATTCACCAATATCAGGTTCTTCTCCCTTCAGGGCACAAGGAGAACTACATTTCTCAATCCCATTCCAGTTGAACAGGATTATGTGACTAGATCCAGCCAGTGGATAATGACAAGGCCTTGAACTATTCCCTGGATCAAGCAACCAAAAACAAGCAAGCAAACAAACAAAACAAACTCAACAAACAAATATATCAAACAAAAAATAAATTAAAAAAGAAAAACCTACAGCACTGTTCTAGTAGGTTCATCTGCAATATTTGGTGGAGCCTGCCTCGACTGTTCTGAGTCTCTGAATGATTGTGTAAAGCTGAACACACTTCTGACCGGCACTAAAAACAAAGCACAAGCAAGAAATACATCTTCTTTGTATTATGTACCTGAGATTGTGAAATTAATTGTTAGTATAACATAATCTAGTCTATCCTAGTTAATACAGTCTTTTTAAAAGAAGGAAAATGAAGCAAGAAAAATTGACATCAAACATTCAGAAATGGAATGATTGTAGTAAAATTGAAAAGAAAAAAGAAATAAAGGGTGACATTTCCATATATCAAGAGGACTTAATTTAGTCTAAGCTAGGCTAGGGGGTCAATGAAGGTCTCCTTGAAGATGTGGAACTTAAGTTGAGACACAAGCGTGATGTGGAGTTATTTGGAAGAAGAGGGGAAACAAGCACTTCAGGCAAAATTAACCACGTGTGATGGTCTGGAAAGTGGAAAATGTGATGGCTGCAATGTAAAAAAGAACGAAGCATCCCTTCATGAGCTTGGTGAGCTTCATGCCCATGAGATATCTAACTTGACACAATTTCTTTGCCTCTTGCTCCTGGGTCACAGTGTTAGCTCCTCTCTATGGTTTCAGTTCCCTTAAGACCCCCTCATCAATGTTCTGGAGAGTGCACGTTCTTCTATAGTGGTTCTGGATTCATGCCTTACTTGAAAAATCTCATGTTTACTGCATGCCTGGCCCATAGAAGTGCCTAGTAAAGAGCTGGCTTAATGACTTAATGAATAAAGAAAGAAGGAATAACCGAAAGAAATAGTTTGCATGGATCCATAAAATCTGTGTAATTTGTTCTCAAGCAAAAGCAAAACCCAAAAATCATGTTAGAGCTACCCTAAATTTTATGATTTTCTATGGTGTTCCTATTACTTCTCTCCCAAGGAGAGAGGAATCTCAAATTGATTCTAATCAAATGTGGAGAGAGCCAACATGAATTATTGACAACAAATTGATTTTTAAAGAATAAAAAATACCATTTTATTCCTGCCAATACAGTAATACAAATTAATGGAATAATAGCAATGCTAAGGAGGCATTCTACTAATCCCTTTTTAATGAATCAGTCCCCAAAAAGTACCTATTGGATACCACCTGTATGCCTAGTCTTAGAGACATAGTAAATAGTCTTTAGAATCTGTGCTACAAATCTTGAAGGACACAAAATCGTTCAGAAAATCACTGTCCTCAACATGCTTAGCTGGATAGACTAGAAGTTACTGGAGATTGCCGGAGTAAAAACAGTGTATATTGATGAAAGTTAACATATTTGCATTAGCATACTCATTTATTTTATTTGAGTACATACCACAAAATTAATTGAAAAATCTTATTCTCTAAAATTTATGTTTTATTCCCAAATATTTTTCTGTATACTATTTTATATAATAAATTTCTCCTTTTGAAAGGTACTGATAAATAAAATTGACTTAAATTTGGATATATGAAGGTTAAGAACAGAAAAATCCAGAAAACAATTAGCCAAGGAACATAGGCCCTTTCCCCTAGAATTGCTTTAAAGTTCCTGTTCTTCACAAACCAGTCTTTATGACCTTTCAAATTATCTGTTTTTCATTGAACAGTAAGCATTTATGGAAAAACTACATTAACATTCCATCCACCTTTGATTCAAGAACTATCTCCAGTTTATGGAAGGTCCTAGTATAATGGTTACAGAACAGATCTCAACTTCATTGCATAACACAATTACACTTGCACTTCCCAACTATTTTTTTTAAATTTTGCTCTCTAGATTATTTTATATATGGATAACTGATAATGCAATCTATTTTCAATCTTTAAAAGGTTAGTCATAAAATTTTTTTTAAAAAAATAAAAGGTAAGTCATTCAATTTGAGATTTGTCCTGGATATGGATATTACTTCCTGATCCTCCTTGCTCATAATTAGCAAGGTAGTTTCCATGATTATATTTTATCTTGATCTGTTTTACATTTCAACTTAATGAAAAGTCATCCTCACTATACAATACTGCTCTTTTATGAATCAGTATCAGATTAATCATTTATGCAGTCTTCAAGATCAAGGCAATGCCTCTGCTTATTGCAACATCTAATCTATCATAAACATGCTGAGACAAAAATCACTTGCAATAATTATAATTATTACATATGTTTTCATCAAAGTCAATGAATTTTGCTGTCTACTTTATAGCTGCAGTAATGCTGAATCATATTCTGATAAATTATTCTTAAACTGTATACTTTGCTCTGCATGGCTAGATTCCAGTTGCATGACAGCAAAGATGGATGTATGTGCTCTTCAGCATAAAATATGTCAGGATCACTAAAAGAAAAACACAGAGTCAAATACCACTTAAAGCTGAGTCACTGCTCACTTTTATAGGCTGGGGCTCAAACACATCTATTACTCCTCACACCTTCAACTCTTCTGTTTCTTCTCCTTTTAGCTCCTAATTACCTATGTCAGTGAATCATCTCACAAAACATTTCTGAAAACATTACCAGAACACCATCTTTAAAAATCAGCCATATTTAATAGCATGTATTCATTTATTACAATAATAGAGATTTATATCCTGTTCTCTATTTAAGGAATGATATTTAAAACCAGCTGATACATATGGATGCTCAGAGTAATATTCAATTTTTAAAAATTCTACTCCTTCTAAAAGAAAAATCCTTAGTAATGTCAGGGGAAAGAGTTAATGAAAAGATTATAAGGAATCACCTTATGAGAAGATGACTTTTGCTCAAAATCCTCAAGGGCCTTTCCATCTTCCATGTGGATTTCAGTTTAAGCTGATAAATAGACAGGTTATGTCTCAGCTTGAAAGCCTATAATTTGCTTCTGTTTAGAGAAGTTTAAGTGGATTTTTCTTTAATTTAAACAACAGCATTTTTCGTCACCATTTTCTTCTCATCATATTCACTCATTGGTAATGTAAGATGACTGGGGAGAGTGGAAAGATAACTTCTGCATCTGACAATGGAGCAGATATTATACCTTCTAAGAGTAGGTCATAGGTATCTTTCCAAAGCATATTGAATGGTCAGCAGTGACCTTAAAAGATAATTTTTGCCATAAGTAAAATAGTTTGGGGTCATATTCACCTAGAACTAAGTGCAACATTAAGGCCCAGAGATCAAGTGGTTCTTGTAAGTGCAAAGAGTACAAACCTTTGTACTCTTCATTGTCACATGGGAAACTAAAGGTCAGAAAGAATTCCAATGATGCTTCTTGTTTTATAGCATGTCTTTAGAGAGAAAGGTTCCATCACAAGTAAATTTTGGCCCCTACTCTTCCTACTTCTAGTTCTATTGATGAGAGAGGGAGAGAGAGAAATTTGGGTTGTCACTTCTATGGTTATTTAAAATTAGATATAGTGACTTTCATTTTCAGAGTGTCAACACACACCTCACACAAATCGATTCAAAATGTTTACTAGCAGACCTCACACTTAGAATTCCAACGAACACTGTGTCTGTTGTCTCTTTATAAAATCAACATATGTCATTACTTGAATGGAAAAAGTATACATGAAAAAATCTCTCCACATCATCATGTTACATCATCACGGACACTAAACATAGAGTAGTAATAAAGCAAGACAAAATGTTAATCCCTTCTAGACCAGACACAATACTTGGAATCTCTGTCAAGAATACCAAAAAGGGATGAAAGCCAGAGAGCTGGGGTTCCATGGAATAGAATACCGAAAAGCCACTCCCCTCAGAGGCTAGAATTGAGTGATATGGAATTAGTGCATCAACTTCAGCCAGGCATTAGGAAATATTCCACATTCTATTGTGAATAAAGTAGAGAAATGAGAACCAAGAATTTGTAGTTAAGTGGACATGCAGCTAGTTAAGCAACTATAGCCAAAGAGTGCTATAAAAAACAAATCCATGTCTAAGAGAAACGAAAGTCCTATATGACTTAAAACTTAGTCCTAGACTTATATGAAAGTGTAGAAGACATATTTCAGATGAAATATCCCTGAGAGCATCAGTTCACCAAATCAAGATTTAAAATTATTTCCCAGAAATGAAATTCTGGGGTTAAACAAATCAAATTTTAATAAGAATATGTTTTCTCATTTATTTATTTTATCAAGTAGAGGGGAGGCTAAGAATGACCTAATTTGACAGCATTTAATGTGAAAGGCCTTAACGACATTAGTTGACCAGAATTTTAATGAGTCAATAGGATAATACAAATACTAAAAAATGCTGATGTGGTCATGGGCTATATTAAAAAGAACACCTCAAAAGAAGAACACAGTGTTCACATCTAAAAAAGAGAAAGTCTGAACTCAGCAGAGATAAGGTGACATTTGGAATGTTGCATTTTTTACCTATACCTGACATTTAAAGAGGAATGTCAGCAACACACAGCAGTCCTTATTGCAATGTGTTCAATAGAGTATTACTATGTTACAGAAAATAAGGCTATTGTGATCAAATGAGTTTGAAAAATACCAGATTAAACATATGTCATTTTAAAAACAGTTTTCTTTCATGAAGTTTCCCTTGGAAAATGCCTGTGCTAGTGTGCATTGTGAAGCTCTAAGAAGGTATGGTTTTCAGCCTTTCACCAATGAATTTGACCATGGGACTCCTTTTTAAAGATGGAGCTCTCAGAAATAGTATCACAAAGGGCATTCTTTGGGAAATATTGCTCTAAAGTATGTTCAAAAGGTCATGGACCAAGTGATAAGAAATTTGAAAACCATACTCTTTGCTTGGAAAACTAGGCATTTTAGATTGGAAAAGAAAAGGCTGAAGAGAAGCATAAGAAGTGAATTAAAATGGAAGACATTGATTTCTTTCAAGGATGTATAAATTAAAATCATTGAGTGAAAAATACAGGGGCACATTTTGGCTTGGGATAAGAAAGATACTTCTATCATTATATCTAAGAGTGTCATGGTCTTCCACAAGTATCAGTGAGGTTTCCTAAAAGAATTTAGATTTTTCCCTACCAGCCATCAGTTAGGAAATTTGTGGAAGAAATCTTATATAGATAAAAGCTTAAATTAAAATGAGGTTAGGGCTTCCCTGGTGGCACAGTGGTTGGGAGTCTGCCTGCTAATGCAGGGGACACTGGTTCGAGCCCTGGTCTGGGAGGATCCCACATGCCGCGGAGCGGCTGGGCCCGTGAGCCACGGCTGCTGAGCCTGCGCGTCTGGAGCCTGTGCTCCGCAACAGGGGAGGCCGCGATGGTGAAGAGGCCCGCGCACCGCGATGAAGAGTGGCCCCCGCTTGCCGTGACTAGGGAGGGCCCTCGCACAGAAACGAAGACCCAACACAGCCAAAAATAAATATAAAAATAAATAAATAAATAAAAGATTACTATTAAAAAAAAAAGAGGTTAAAATTAATTCCAACTCTATGACTTAAATCTATGCATAATCATTTGCTCTCACTAATCCACATATACAGCTCTGCCATATTAATAATAATCATAGAACATATCACTCCCAAGTTCCTATCACTCCCTAATTAAAACTTCCAGTGACTCTTATACTGGTTATCAAATAAACTCCTATTTCTTTAGACTTTCCATTAGTCATGTGACTGAGCATATACATAGCAAAACTCTAGCGTTGTGTGAAAAAGACACAAGTGTCGACTATGTGATGCTGTATAGGCACTGTCTTGCGGATCAGTGGTTCCCAAATGTTGTATCAAAATGGTTAAGTCATAAGAATCATCTTAGGGGCTTTGGAAAGGTAAAGATTTCAGGGATCCATACTCAGAAATTTTGAATCAGGTCTGGGGTATAGCCCAGGAGTGTACACTTTTTAGAAGCCCTCCAGTTGATTCTGGTGAACTAATTGGTTTTAGAGCCATTCTTCTGGATTCAGGCACCATTTGTATGGGGAGGAGGGGGTTGGAAGCACACATCTCTATGCCTCCTCTGTTATTTTTATGTCTCTGAAGTGAAAAGTGGTAACAGGTAGGCAAGATCTAGGACCCCCAAATCCTATATCCTCAAATGTATATCTTGTCAAGCTTTTGCCCCTAAACTCTTATATGATCAACTGACCTGGCTCACGTTTAAACCACAAGGATGACTTTGCCCAGACTTGACCAATTAAAGTACCTTAGATGATGCCTCCTTTACTCTGGTTCTGATATGGATTTTCCTTGGCCAGAAACTCTTCGCACATTGACAGGTAACCCCAGGCCTATCTTTCCATACCTGTCACATGACATTCTAAAAATGCATAATCCCAAAGATGAGTCAACGACTAAAGAATATCACTTTATTGCTCTTTTTCCTGAGCATAAAGCTCCTCTTTTGAGACTACTCTCATGTATGGAATCTTCTCACTAAAGGCTGAGTTAGAGAACTATAAACATTCCCCAGATCAGTGCTATGTTCTCCCTAGAAAGTTTAAAGAGTGTCACCAACATTTAAAATCTTCTATAATTTTGATTCAAATGACCTTTCTATCTTTATTCCTCTGTTTCTTTTGTGACACCTTCACTTCACAAAATGATCTACTTACTGTGTCCTGAACATTTAATCTTTATTCTAATCACCCATGTTCTCTCATCATGTCTCCAAGCCTCTGGACATACTACTTTGTCTAATCTTGGCCCAAGCAAAACCAACCTTTTTAGACCAGATGTCAGCAAACTTTTTCTATAAAGGACCAGAGAGTAAGCATTTTTGGCTTTGTCAGCCATACTGTCACAGTTACAACTACTCAATTTTGTTGTCATGGAGCATGAAAGTAGGCATATACTTTGTGTTAAATGAATAGGTATAGCTTTCCTATAAAACTTTATTTACAGAAGCAGACATGGGTAGATGTGGTCTGCAGCCCATGGTAGCAGAGCCGTAGTTTAGATTCAGCTCAGGAGTTATCTTCTCTGATTCCTTTCATGATACTTTCTTTACTTTCCCCCCAATTAACCAGAGATAGAATTTCTTCTTTCACGCTCACCTAGAATGTGTACATATTTTTATTATAGCAATTCTCTCATTGTACTAGGTAAATGATTTACATATTTAGTTTCCTCTCTAAACAGTGAATCCATCAAGGATAAAGACTATGTTTTATTAATCAGTATCAAACAAAACAGCTAGAACCCTATAGGTATTCAATAAATATTGACTATTTGAATAAATAAATGAATGAACAAATGAATAGATGTTGAATATAAATGTTAATTTGAGGTGCATCTTGAAAAATGGATAAGATTTAGCAGATGACCCTTGAAATATAAGTGTAAAATACTTTTAAATCTAAGGGGAAACAATTTGTTTTTCTCTGCAAACAACCTTTTTCATTCATTCTACATATATTGATTGAAGAATACCTGCTAAAGGCAAAGCCCTTGGGAATTAACATTCTGTAAAGCAGTGCTTCCCAGAGTTGAAGACTATAAAGTACACTAAGTCACTGTGCCCCTTAAATGTGCTTATTATCATCTGTGCATGAAAGTCCTTTTAGAAGTTAATGGGATCCAAATGCATAGAGCAGAATGAAAGAGAGGAATACCCAGACCAAACTACACAAGAATTTATGACACTCTGTCCCTGTATGTTGAACCAAGGGATTTGGGTGATCAAAGATAGAATTCTAATGAAGTCTTTTCGTCTATTCTGCACATCACTGACCTTTCACTAGCACCACGTTGGAGAGGAGAGCATGGCATAGCACCAACATACTAATCCTTTGTTTGAGAAGGTCCCTAGGTCTTTACGTCCCTTTTAAGCACCCTTAATCTTCTTTAATTAACTATGAATTTTAAAATTTGTATTGTTTATTATTCTGTCTGATTGGCTCTCCTCATAGCCATCTGCTCTAATATATATTTCATGACTGATCTTCATATATTTTAGATGCCATACTACTCTGGGCAATCATTTATGCAATTATTGCTAAAAGCCAATTTCTGTTGGCTGAAAACTTAATATTTAAATGATGGAAATTTGAAATTTTTCTCCAAAGATCTGAATACCTATTGGTAAGTTTTGAACATACATGATTGCATTAAATTCATACCTCCTGGTTTGGGGCAAGTGGGCTTCATGTATATATTAGTACCCTGAGCTTCTACAGTGTTCAAATGAGGTCCAATTAATGGTAATAACTTAAATTTTCACTGGTTCTGAGATTATCGGCCAAGGCTGAACTTCAACCCATTGAAGTTTCCCCCAGCTGTATTTGAGGAATTCCTAGGAGATGTCTTCCATATCCTCACGAGGAAATTCATTCTCACTTGGTGTTATTCCTTCTCTGCCATCTCTTGCTGGAAAACACAGTCAATATACGAAGCCCTCAAGGTCCGCTGCTGTGGTAATAGAGGGGAGGGAGTAACACCACCCTCTTTGTTATGCTTTGTTGGTGGGGACAAGTTGGAGAGCCTATGCCCCAGTAGTCTACATATTTTAGTAAAACAAGTCTATTTTTCATCACAGCATTTTTTATTCTTAACACACAGACATAGGTCCACGGATCAGGAATGCCTTCAAATAAAAATTTGCAACTATCTTCAGAATAGGCTCTCTCCTCTGCTGCCAAAACTTTTGACCCTGGGAAAAGTTTATTTCCCTGATGGATTTCCTCAGGGCCAGTTCTTTGTAAAGGATCATCTCACTTCCTCAGTTAATGTAATCTAATGTCTCCCACTTTGGCCCCTGTCCTCACTGCTGTTTGCCATATTGAAAGACCAGCTTGTGCTCAAGCTAGAATCCTTGTTACATTTATAATGCTTTTATCCTGAATGCTTTCTTTGATTTAGTAAAAACTGCTCATAAAAGTTATCAAAAAACAGTTAATCCACTTCTTTCTGAATGAAAAATGACATACAGGTTACATATATTAATATTACTAGTATCTTGTCAGAAGGAGCTGCCTCTTGTGGAGAAGTTCCTTGACTACTTTAACTTTATATTTTAATGCTGGGAAAGATCCTGGATAATGTCTACAGTGGCAATATTCTACAAATGAGAATATTTAGGTCCAGAAAAATTAAAGGAATTTTAAAAGTCACACTGCTAGAAAGTTGAATATTGATTATTACAGTCACTTGGAAAGACTAGAAAGGTAAAACTTTGAAGAAAAGGCTAGAAAAAATTCATCATGAATGTCAATGTACATAGTAATAACAGGCCCTGGGAGACACTAGCACCAAGCCAGGAATGGCAGAGTGAGTTAGGCACAGTTTATATTATTTTCCTAGAGAAGGCTTATAATGAGGAAACATTGCCTACCAAAAGTTACACTGAGTCCACACCCTGCACCAAATTTTAAAAGCGTTAAGACAATAAAGTTATTTTCATTCAGTATAACATCTGTGTGCCCACTCTCTTTCCTGCAATATGTGATCTTAAAGCAGTGTTGGGGAATTTTCTATATTTATTGTATGGTGTCAAAAGACAGGTCAAAAGACATCTTTGAAATTCTCGTGGGCTAAGAAAAGAGAACATATTTCAGTGTCTTCTGAAAACCAAAGGACTCTGGGGATGGGAGCAATGAATTTGGTCTTTGACAGCTCCTCTGTTTGTGATGGTTATTGGTTACAGGGCTTTACTGTTACCTGAAGTGTAAATTGCTCTCCTGGGATTGTTCTGCATGTAACCTTTAACTCACACTTGATAGCAAACAAATGAAAGAGAGGCAGTACCATCAGATGTGATGATTTATTTTTAAAGCCCAAGTTTTTTGTTTAATATAAATGTAAAAACATAACTTTCCCTTCAAGCCAGCCAGGTAGTTTAGGCAATTTATCAAACCAAAAGGACTGAAGCTTTACAGTAAGAAAGGAAGAAAATGGATTTGTGCCCAAGTAATCGTCTTTCTCTTCCTGAAATCTAGTAAGAGATTTGGGGTGTAGGTGATTCCAAATAATGATTACCGTCAAACAAAGAAACTGCTTCATGCAATTAGTCTAACTTCATTTCATCTTTAATCTTCAGAGGTGCTACCACATGACTAATGTTGTCTCCTTTTTCCTTAGAACTGTTTTGTAAATTTTTATTTAAGAAGACTTGTCCTGCTGTATAGCACAGGGAACTCCACTTCGCTATACAGTAGAAACTAACACATCATTGTGAAACAACTTTACCCCAATTTAAAAATATATATATCTTAAAAAAAAAAAAAAAAGACTTGTTAGCTCCTCATTCACTAATGAATGCAGTCCTTTTGAAAGCCATTTATCTTCTTTTGTCTCCTCTGATGAAAGCTATTTTACAACCTTTACACAAATCCTGCCCAAATACAAAGCAGATCCATCTAGCCACTATGTAAAGTGTAAGTTGTGTTGTGCCTATTCTATCCATTTATCCACTTCCTAGTACCTACCATATGCCAGGAAGTATAAGGAAATATAAGGATTAACAAAAATTATAAGATTCTTGATCTCATGGAACTGAATATAATAAGGAGAGAAGAATGAAAATAAGGAAATAAACAAGATCATTTAAAGTGGGTTAAGTGACTTAGCGTAGGGATGGCAGTTACTTCAAAGTGAGTAGAGAGATAATACTTCCCTGAGAAAGTAATATTTGAGCTGAAACCTGAATGGTAAGAAGGACTTAGGCATGAGAAGATCTAAGCGAAAATACTTGGGCTAGAAAGAATAACCAATGCCAAGACCCTCAGTCAGAATAGAAAGAGGGTCAATGTGTTGACAGAGTGAGCAATGGGGGAATCACAGAGATACGTTCTAAGAGGTAGGCAGGAGCCAGATCATACTGTGCTTTCCAGGTCATTGCAAAGGATATATCAAGGTGCAGAAGGCCGAAATTGGAAAATTTTAAACAAAGTGACATGGGAGCCTTCAGGAGGGAAAGAAAATAGAAAAAATGCAGAAATTTCATTATGATATTTTGTTGAGATGTTTGCTTATTTGCACAGATATTTTGAAGTTTTGGAATTTAGCAGAATGATGGTATAGCACCTCTAGTCTACAGATTGAATGCTTTTACTTCAATACCTTACTGTTTTTAGGTAGTTAAGCCTGTTCTATGATCTTGTTTTGCAGGTGCACAAAAGTAGAGAGATTATAGCTGCCTGATAATATATACACTCCCAAATGTGTTTAGTGGGGACTGAAACTGAATAGGAGAGATAACCTGAACTCCAGGAACAGGCAAAAATCAGTATAAATATTATAAAACCTGAAGAATAGTTTGAATCACAACTTGACAATTAAACCTTCAATTCTCTGACAAATACAGAAGCTGATTGTCATTATCAATATAACAACCAAATTTCAGAACAATATATACTTTAAGCTGCTTTGCCTTTACTTTCTTCAAACACACACTCACAATAGAAAGAAGGTCAAATTAGAGGACTGGTACATTTGAATTAAAATTTCATACATCACACTTCAAAATAAAAAATAGCTGTAATGTTAAGACATTTCAAAGCACAGAAACATTAAGGAAATAGGTTTTACATTAAATCCTTTCATCTGTTAAATTCTGCACCATTTTCCACATATTCTCAGAACAATGGGGAAAATACTCAGGAAATTATTTCCAAAATTAGATCAGAAAAATTAAAGACCATTTTCTGTGCAATTTACTATACCTTTTGAAAACAAAGTTCTTAATGCCACTGAAAGCCTTTAATAAACTTTAAGGTACATTTTATGAAAGTAAAGAGAAATCTCTGCTCAAAGATACAGCTGATCTGATGCACATTTTGAACGTCAACTAGTCAAAGGAATTAAAGTAGATAAAAGAACTGGTTCAAACTAAGCAAAACTGGTCAACTGAATGAATGCTGTGTGAGATATCTCTGCAAATATGGTACAGAAGACGTCTTTAACAAGAGCTGAAAATTCAGCTTGCCTGATTCACCTTGAGAAGCCTTTATATACTGTCTAAACTCAGAATATCCTGCCATTTTCCTTCCCATTTGGTGTTTTCAACTTTAATACTGAAACATCTTAGTGGTTTAGATGAGACTTTTGTCACAACACTGTCACTGATGTGTTCAGGCTTGGCAGAGACTGGGCCTGGGGACTCTGTCTTTCCACTACTGTATTCTATTCTGTCTTTTGATCTGAAAGATCGGAGACCCAGAGAAAAGTGCAAATACCAACCACTGGCAATGTACAAGAATTCCTCAATAGTTTTACCATTAATTTAAGTCAAGACTAGGTAAATTTGAATTGAATTTGAATTCTTACTGAATACTTATAGTAAAGAATATATGTAATTCACAAAATATAGATGCAGAAGAAAATATTAAAAATAATCTAAATATTTGCTTCTGTTTCAAAATTTAACTACTTAAATTCAGTTCATCTTTCACAATGTTTCTCTGATTGGTTTTATTATTCTTCCTGGGAAATGGAAACTGGCAATAAATTGAAGTATTTCTGAAGAGAGAACTGTAAAGAGTAGGTAACCCATTAATTACAAAATAGCAGAATAACATAGAAGTTTAGCATGTAAACTCTGGAAGTAGGTTGCCTGGTCTTGATTCTGGCTCTTCTACTTAGTAGTCATTAACCTCCAACATTTGTAAAACGGGGATAATAATAGTACCTACATCATAGGATTTGGCAAATAATTAAATGAGAAGATATATATACATATAAAGTGTTGAAAACTGTTCCTGGCATGTAGTTAAAAACGTATATACCAGTTAGGCATTATTTTTCGTTTTTATTTTTTGGCTGCTCCGCAGCATGTGGGATCTTAGTTCCCCGACCAGGGATCAAACCCACGTCCCCTGCATTGGAAGCGTGGAGTCTTAACCACTAGACCGCCAGGGAAGTCCCAGGCATTATTTTTAAAGAAGTAACAGTTTACAAATGACCAGAAATTGTTCAAGATAAGTAAAAGTCAATCCTGAAGTCTATATTTAGTGAAATGTGAATAAATTATAAGTAATGTTACTTAAAAAGTAATTGTGAGACAGTATAAGGTAAGATAATCTGTTTTTTTATCCTAACTTATTTATTGTTGGGGAAGAAGTGCAAATAATAAATAAACCCAAAAGAGGCTCTATTAATAAATTTATTGATGACAAATAACTAATGAAACAGAGGATGCATTCTTAGCTAAATAATAACTTGAAAAATCATGAATGAACTTAAAGATAGCTTATTTCCAATCTAGGCTCCATCACTGCTAGTTAGGGAATCTGATATTTGGGGGAGGGGGGTTGCTATAAAATGGGAATATTAAAAATATTATTTTATTATATTAAACATTCTCATGAGCTTGGAATAGGGATTAATTGACAGAATGTGTGTAAATAGCCCTCAGTGCCTGGCACGTAGTAGATATTCAATAAAAGTTGTCATGTTTTCCTTTTAAGGCTGGTGTCATTGAGGTCAGTTCAACCTTCCTTCAATACTTGTCTGTGTTGCCATAGTCTGGGGCAAAGGTGGAGGCTGAGTTGACAACTCATCTACCCTGGGAAAGCATTGACTGTTCCAACATGTATCTCATCAGGTGAAAGCAACTGGAAAAAATTTGGGGTCGAAAAAAATAAAGGAAAGGAAGAGGAAGATTTTCCTCTCTTGGGTCTCAGGTTTTTTATTACTGAGATTACGTAGATCAAAGTACCTTGCTCAAGATTCACTGAATTTAGTGAAACGTGATGACGTTTAGCAGACTGAACCATCCTCAAGGATAATCATCTCAAATGCATTGCACTGAGACAGAGCTGGCAAGACAGAGCAAGCACATGCTAATTAGAAATGAATCAGTGATACTTTTTAAAAAGTGGGAATAGCTGCCTCTCCTTCCTATCATTTTTTTCTGTTTCGTGTTCATAGAAATACACATTTGTACTAACTTCAAGCAGATGCTTCTACTCTCTTATCTAATGATATGGGGAATCACTAGTGTAGTATTTTGGTAGAACAGATGTGGACTCCAACAAATGTGGCATTTTACTGTGGACAAAGCCAAAGAAAATCTGGCAAATAGAATTTTCATAGGCCTACTCATCTATAGGACTATTCGCAAGAATATTTAATCTAGAGTAGTGCTGTCATGTAAAAATATGTGAGCTACATGTTGAACTTTAGCTTTTCTAGTAGCTATATTAAAAAATAAACAAATGACATAATTTAAATAATATATCTATTTAACTCACTATTTCAAAAATATTATTTCAAGATGTAATCAGGGAATTCCCTGGCAGTCCAGTGGTTAGGACTCTGCACTTTCACTGCAGAGGGCCCGGAGCCTGGGTTCAATCCCTGGTAGAGGAACTGAAATCCCACAAGCCACAGGGCACAGCCAAAAAAAAAAAAGGATGTAATCAATACAAAAACTATTAATGAAATATTTTACACTTTTTCTTTTGTACTAATCTTAAGAATCTGTCATGTATTTTATACATATAGCACATCTCAATTCAGACTAGCCACATTTAGTTAGTGGCTAGTAAATTAGCTCAGATCTAGAGAGTTGATATGAAATAATAGAAGTAGACTGGGTTTTACTGTTCTTCTTTAATGAACATATGTCTCTGTTTAGCAAGAAATAGAGAAACATACCACCATTTGAGATAACAAACCCTAGCATATTTTTTTGAGTTAGTTAGTTTTTAATCTGTTTCAATTTCTGGGTATAATCTAAGTGGTATATATGGTTGCAATTGTCTTATCTAAGACTACCAGGGAGAATTTTGAAGTAGTGGATCCTAAGAGGAACTTAGAAGTACAAGATCAAAACCCACACGGATCTACCTTTCAAAGTCACCCTGAAATGCTTGATAAATGCTAATTACAAGTTCTTAAGAATATAAATATTTGCTGAATGAATGAGCAAATAGATGCTGATGAATGTATAACTGGATAAAATTCATATTTCAAAATTTTATAGTTTATATTTTTGTTGGTAAAGATTAATTATGTGTTATGTTAAACCATTTTTAGTGAAAGAAACAAATACAGATAGATAGGTATTACTACGGATTACCTAAAAGTTCTCTTTCAAGTAAAAATGTTTAATTACAGAAACCTAAAACTACTTCTACATCATTCAATTCAGGGTAGAAACTGTATAATCAAGACAGACAGAGGTATAGCATAAAGAAATCTAGGATGGACAATGGAAGGTGAAAAATAGTACAATCTTAAACTCATTACTTCAAATTTTTCAAGACTATCTAAATCTTTATGTTTTCCAGTTGTTCAAAAATTTAGAAAAGAATATTATTTCTACCTTTAATTATATTTTACTTAAGCAGAGAAATCTTAAAATAATCATTAAAACCTCATTATCTCCTGTCCATACTATAATAACTTGTAATTGCTTCCTACTTTTTTCCCATGTTAGCTTATCCAAGACACTATATCAAGGTCTTCTTATAAAACGTGGTTTTCATTACACTATTCCCTTACTCAAGGACTTCCTCTCTGCTATCAGATCAACTCCAAACTCTTTGACATCCTAAATCTTCCATCAGATGCCCACACATAATAATATCTCCTGAATCACTATCTCATCAGCCACTCCTCTTTATATTTCTGCACATTCTGTGCCTAACAAATTATTTATGCCCAGAGTCTATGAGAAATGGTGGAGAGAGACATGCCAAAGTGCTCTATGAAATTTCACTCTGTCCTTTCTGAGGTCAGCCCAAGTGCCCATGAATCAGGTGCAATAGGCAGATACCCAAACGTCGTCAGGAAACAGCTATAAATGTGAAAGAAGAAATTATGGGATCAAAAACACAGCTATGGGCAATCTGATTTTATGAGATCAGAAACACAGAATGGAAAATCTGTTCAGCTGAAATGTTAGAAACTCTTGCCAAAAATTAAATAAGTCCTAAACCCTGAATCCCTGAAGAGCTGCCCAGTGCTAAGGATTTTTAGTGGTATTTGAAGGTCTATTTTGTCAAGGTCAATGAAATATGCCAAATTAAATGACCTGTCCAGTACATGAGTCAGTCTTGGGAATTTTAAGAAAAGGGTTTCTTTTTTTCTTTTAGCATACAGAGAAACTTTTCAGATTAACCAAAATCAAGGTTAGATGCTAATTCCTATTATTTTAACATGAGGTCAGACCTCTCTATTATTAAAATAAAGCAAAAAATATAATATAGATAGTTGCATCACAGTCTCCTGTACAACCTTTATGCAGATAGAAGATGTAATGTCAGCCTCATAATTAAACGGAGGAGAAAATCTGTGAAAGTTGATCTGGCTACATATAAGGTCCATAAAATGACCTCTTCATCCCCCTCTCAAGAATTCCCATCACCTAGAATAGCAGACACCTTGGAGTCTTTCTTTCAATTCTTTCCGTCGTTCATGACTGCTTAGTGAATAATCTGGGTGCCAAAATTATTCTGCCAAATGCATCTCAGTCCTCAACCATCTGTAGCATTTTCTATGGCCCAACACATTACCCCACTTTCTAAGAGTCAAATGAACAATACTCTAGAAAGGATTTAAGTCTTTGACTCACAAAACTATTGGTTTTTAATGAGAAAGGACATGTTCTTTACAGGAAATGCTGATATAATGTGTGCCCAAACAAATTAAAAATACTATCACGTAGTTTTCATAATGTTAGACTAGCTCTAGATAACTATATGCATTTGCTAATATGTAGTTTTCTAATTTAAGTTAGAGTTGAATTTTTCTTTCTTTTGGAAATATCAAAAAAGCCACAATGCTTAGCAGTGTCAAATACATGGAAAAGGCTATAGTTTTATTTAGTATCATTATTGCTCTTTCCCAATATAAACTTTTATATAAAAGAGTTGTTCTTTTACCTAGTGAAAAAAATAAATAAATCAACAACTTATAACAATGATGCCTTTTAAAAAAATTCAAGTGAGGCAAATTTGGCAAATAAGAGGTCTACTATAAGGCCATCACATTAGGATCTCATAAGTATCAATGTATAACTAATACAATTGTGGTCCATGAAAAATTCTATTAAGCAATGGTGTAAACATTTTTCTCCACTCTTTTCCTATTCTTAATATGGGTCACTGATCAACTCCACCAGGAATCATTTGTTATAAAATATTTTATAAAAGTCAAATTGACATTCTAGTCAAAACGATGGGATAAACAGTTCCTCTTTCTTCTACACACACACACACACACACACACACACACAGGGCATACTTTATTACAGAAAATGGAAGTCACTTAACACTGGCAGAGTCCCACAATTATTAGGCCTATATTATAGCATGTATTATCTCACTGACGCCTCACGAAGAGAGGATATAAATATTTCTACTTTACAGAGGAGGAAAATGAGTCTCTGATACATAAGGTGATTTTTCCAAAGATCAGTCATCTAGGAAGGGGGAATCTGGATATGAATCCAAGTGCTTTGCTTCTACAAGCTATTTATTTCTAGGCCATGACCCTGTTTTTTCCAGGCCTTTGTTCTTGAAACAACATTTTGGGGAGTTAGGAAAGCCTTACATTTTTCCTCAAATTAGTTCTGGTACAGAAACACACACACACATACACACACGATTATATATAAAAGGTTTTAAAATTAAGACATTTAATCACTTTTGGTGGCCTCTTGCCCCTGTATGATGCATTTCCAATGTGAACTACAGCGAGACAGGGGCTGGAAGGTTGTGGTGGTTATGAACATATTTTAGAGTCAAAAGCCTGATTCCTCCACTTCACAGTTGTGTGACCTTGAGCAAATTGTAATTTCTCTAAGTCTCAGATTCCTTACCTATAAAATGGGTCTAAGAATACTACCTACTTCATAAGGCTGTTACACAGAGCCCTTGGATCAGAGCCCGGCACTCAGGAGGAGCACAGTTAAACCAGTCTGTCCTCAGGTTCAAAGAGAATGAACAGAAGACCTGTTTCCTGGCCCCTAGGACTGCTGTCCAATTTTTGGAGGCGAGTTTCACACCACTAACTGTGAGTGTTTTGCACAGTGAACTTTGCAGGTTTTTACAATGAGAAGCAAATAATTCACCTGCTGGGCTGTCATATATGGGCTATTGAGAGGACTGTATGGATGAAGAAGCTAAGTTGCTCAAGTTGAAAAAGCAAGTTCCTCAGCTGAGCTACATAATAGGAAAAAAGGTCAAATTTGACTGACTTTTGCTCTCAGCTATCAAAGGTGGACAGTCTTTCACAGCATATTCCTCATGTGCTTTAACAGCCGCCCCCCACCCAACGGATGCTTTTTATAGAAGGTTGGAAAGAAATGTTAAAGAAGTGAAATGTCTAAACTAAGCTTTCTCTCTTCAAGAAACTATCTCCTATTGTAACTACCTCTAGCTCCACCATGGTGCACTCTTGAAAAGGACCCCTTACAAAGCCAAAGATACAAATAAAGAACAAAAATCCATGCTACAACTCTCCTTTAAAATGTTTTTGGATTTATTTGAAAGGTTCTACAAACATTTAGGGACTCAGCTGGAAGATTTTTCAAGAAAAGAACCTCAGAGTCCAGGTGAACGTTGATGAATGTACTTCCATCTGGCAGGGTTGAAATAAACAATAATTCAGAGTTACTAAACTTACTTCCTAGAAGATATCAGAATCATAGAACTTGGAGGTTAAATGATGTGCCAGCAGTACTGAATTGCAGAATCTCCATAAACTAAAAGCATTTTCTGTGTGAAGTCATAAAAACCAGGTGAGATGAAAAATAAAAGCCTCAATCAATAAAAATACTGTTTAGTATGTATGAGGCAAAATAATTTGTTGGATCATATTGTTTTTCTGATTTTGATGAATTAAACAGTTGCTTTCTTATCATATAGAAAAAGCTTACGAGGTAAAGTTCAGTATTATAGAAACATTCACATGTACATGAAATTAGCAATTATGGGGAGTGGGTGAGGAGTAAGTCCAGAAACTATAAAGAGATCCAACTTGGACACCGATGATAATGTTAAAATGTAATTTAATCTTATTTACAGAGAAATGCATATAAGTAATAGAAGCAGAAAATATGTCTTTGCACTTGCCAGTTAACTAGGCTACTTTCATCAGTAACATTTTCAAGCATGTATTAAGATCTAATATTTTGTGTGATGCAGCTCTTCATTTAGAAAGATAACCCTTTCAAAACACTATCAGTGGATAATATAGTTAGAGTGACTCTTTTGAAGCAGTGATAAATTTCCTTTCAACAGGAAAGTAGTGTGATGTAGTACTGTGGTAAACTGGATTATTGATCTCAATTCTTTGTTCCTTCTGTATTATAAAATCATCAGTCTATTCCTTTAGCTATGTAATTTTACAGTTCTCCCCACTGTGGGGACGCTTCCTCACTCCCTGTGACATTTGCCTTGACCATGTGACTTTCTTTGAAATGTCTGTGGATGTGACACAAGCAGAAAAAACTGTACAGTGGGTCCTCCATATCCACGGGTTCCACATCCCTTGATTCAACCAACCACATTCCGAGCACTATGTTTACAGTCTGCAGTTGGTTGAATCGACAGATGCGATATGGAGGGCCAACTAAGGGACTTGAGCATCCCTGGAGTTTGGTATCTGAAGGGGGTCCTGGAACCAATCCCCCCACCACCCTAGGATTACCAGGGATGACTATATGTGGTCACCTGGACACCTCTGATGGCGGTGATGAAAGTACACTCCTAGTACACCCAAAATGAGATACATGAGCAAACATGAACCCTACCCAAAGCTGGAGTCAAACCCTGCTGACCTACAGCCTGAAGCAGAGCTGCCCCAGCAGGCCACAGATACAAGGTGGAGAAAAATAAATATTTGTAATTGAAAACCTCTGAATTCTGGGATGGCTTGTGTAGCATTATTGAAACAATAGCTGTCTTAAGTGTTTAGAATGTGGACTTCAAAGTCAGAAAGGTCTAGATTTGAAGAACCATTTTGCAGCTTAACCATGTAACTGTGCAAACTTCTTAACCTACCTGATTCTGTTTCCTCGTTTGTAAAATGTGTGTAATGATGTCGATCTAATAGTATTGCTGTAAAGATTAAATAGCATAATGTATGTAAAACAAACTGTATATGCCTTAGAAATTCCCCTGTAAAATAGTTGCTGTCATCATCATCATCATCTTTATAATCAAGTCCTTCTTTCTACAATATAATAGTCCAGGACTCACTGAGTCAATGGTAGCTTGTATCATGAAATAGCTTATGTAAAGCATCTATAGTAGTCACTTACACAAAATAGAACCTCATTAATATTTCTTTCCTAATAACTCTTTCCCAAAGGCACATTCAGAAATGAGTCTCACGATTTTTGTTTCAGTAGCATCCTATGCTAAATAACTAAGGTGACGAAAAATATAGTATATTTTTGCGAAAAGTGATGTAATCTCACTCTTTTAGTCCACCCCCGACTGAGGCCAAAATCAAATCACTTTGATAGAAAAAACTTATATTTCTCTGGTTCTCAAACCCATCTGCTATTTTGTACCCAACAGTCTGCATAGTCCACACACACACACACACACACACACACACACACACACACACACATACCCTAAGTACTGCTGTGAATCTCCTGCAATTCTGGGGATCTGTTGCTTTAGTCTGTTTGGACTGCTACAACAAAGTGCCGTAAAATGGGTGGCTTAAATAACAAACTATTATTTCTCACAGTTCTAGGGGCTGGAAGTCTGAGATCAGGGTGTTAACATGCTTGAATTCTTGGTGAAGGCCGTCTTACGGTTTTACAGACTGCCATTTTCTAATTGTGTCCTCCCACGGTGGAGAGAGAGATCATGTCTCTGTGTCTCTTCTTATAAGAACACTAATCCTATTCATGAGGGCTGCACCCCCAAGACTTAAATACCTCCCCAAACCCCACCTCATTGGGGTTTAGGATACTAAATATGAATTTGAGGCAGACATTAACGTTCAGTTCATAACATCTACCTTGTGACTGGGCACCACCATCGTTTCTAGACTCAGCTACCACTTCCACTGGGTACCACAGTTCTCAGGTCCCCTGTACTTGACACTGCTGGCACTTCCTATTATGGCCTTCGCTGCTGGTGCTGGTATAGTGAATACCAAGGTACAAAAGCTACTCAGTGTTCTATACTAATGTGAGGAGAAATGGATCCCTTTTCTCACCCATAACAATCTGTCATAAATGAACCAACGTAATAATCTCTTCTGTCCTAATACCTTACAGAGACTTTAGAGTAAGTAATACTTTAACTTTTTATTCACAACCCTCATTCTCATAATATCCAAAAATGAGCCTACTATGGAAGGAAGTAAGGAGGGAAGAAGTTGGACCTGGAATAAATCTGAGAGATGGACACCATTCTGTGGCTGGAATTGCCACACTGGGGCCAAGTCTGCTATTGGGCCAATTCTGCAATTTGCTGTTGGGTCAAGTTTGTTTCCTTTGCCTCTTCTATTAATATGAATTATTCTCCATGAGTCCTCCAGTCCGCCTTTTGTAAATTAACTTTCAGCACACTTAGTCTCACCGAGTCAGGTTTATAATGATATTGCCTTGAGCCTCTGCTATAAATATACTGCCATTTATTTGGTACAAAAAAAAAAAACGAATAAATGATGAGGAAAAAACTAGAGTGTGGGTTATCATATTCATATACTTAGCATTACTCTATTTTTAACCACTTGGTTATTTAATAAGTAGCTCAAACTTAGCATAGCAACAATTGAACTCTTGATCTTTCAGCCCACCCCCAAAACCTACTGTTCTATAGTATTCCCTGTTTGGTAAAAAGCAACTCCATCCTACTACTTGCTCAGCCTAAGAACCTTAAAGTCACCTTTGACTTTTCTGTTTCTCACATTTCACATGCAAAACCAACAGCAAATACTTTTGACTCTACATTCAAAATATATTTAGAGTTCAGCCACTTCTCATTGCTTCCATCACTACGATGCTGACTCAGGTCCCCATCATCTCTCCCTGGGCAGTTGTAAAAGCCTCCTAAGGGCCCTCTGCTTCCACACTAGACCATTTATTGTCTATTCTTAGTAAAGAAGCCTGTGTGATCCTTTAAAAATGTAAATCAGAAAATATCTTTGCTCTGCTCTTAGCCATTTTCCCATCTCACTCATAATAAAAGCTAAAGTTCTTACAATATCTATAAGACCCTATATCACCTGACACCCTGGTTCCCCCATACACACCCTGTTCCAGCCCACTGACCTCCTTGCTGTTTCTTGGCTATCCCAGGTCTATTGCCATCTTAGGGCCTTTGCTCTAGCTGATTGCTCTGGCTGGAACGCTCTTCCTCTAAATATACTCTTGGGTAACAAATACCCTTACCTCCTACAAACATTTGCTCGGACCTCATTTTTTCAAGCAGACCTATCTTAACACTACTAACTGCTCTCTCCTTACTCCCACCTTTACCACCGTCCTCCCATTCTGCTTACCCTGATTTATTAGTTCATTTTTTCCAAACGTATCAGCACCTATCATAGTAAATAATTTATCCATCTACTGTTTAGTTGGTTTTTTTTTTTAACATCTTTATTGGAGTATAATTGCTTTCCAATGGTGTGTTAGTTTCTGCTTTATAACAAAGTGAATCAGTTATAAATATACATATATCCCCATATCTCTTCCCTCTTGCATCTCCCTCCCTCCCACACTCCCTATCCCACACCTCTGGGTGGTCACAAAGCACTGAGCTGATCTCCCTGTGCTATGCGGCTGCTTCCCACTAGCTATCTATTTTACATAGTAGTGTATACATGTCCATGCCACTCTCTCACTTTGTCCCAGCTTACCGTTCCCCCTCCCCGTATCCTCAAGTCCATTCTCTAGTAGGTCTGCATCTTTATTCCCATCTTGCCCCTAGGTTCTTCTGACCATTTTCTTTTTTCTTTTTTTTAGATTCTATATATATGTGTTAGCATACGGTATTTGTTTTTCTCTTTCTGAATTTCTTCAGTCTGTATGACAGTCTCTAGGTCCATCCACCTCACTACAAATAACTCAGTTTCGTTCCTTTTTATGGCTGAGTAATATTCCATTGTATATATGTGCCACATCTTCTTTATCCATTCATCTGTTGATGGACACTTAGGTTGCTTCCATGTCCTGGCTATTGTAAGTAGAGATGCAATGAACATTTTGGTACATGACTCTTTTTGAATTATGGTTTTTCTCAGGGTATATGCCCAGTAGTGGGATTGCTGGGTCGTATGGTAGTTCTATTTTTAGTTTTTTAAGGAACCTCCATACTGTTCTCCATAGTGGCTATATCAATTTACATTCCCACCAACAGTGCAAGAGGGTTCCCTTTTCTCCACACCCTCTCCAGCATTTGTTGTTTGTAGGATTTTAATGATGGCCATTCTGACTGGTATGAGGTGATACCTCATTGTAGTTTTGATTTGCATTTCTCTAATAACTAGTGATGTTGAGCATCTTTTCATGTGTTTGTTGGTTATCTGTATGTCTTCTTTGGAGAAATGTTTATTTAGGGCTTCTGCCCATTTTTGTATTGGGTTGTTTGTTTTTTTGACATTGAGCTGCATGAGTTGCTTGTAAATTTTGGAGATTAATCCTTTGTCAGATGTTTCATTTGCAAATATTTTCTCCCATTCTGAGGGTTGTGTTTTCCTCTTGTTTATGGTTTCCTTTGCTGTGAAAAGCTTTTAAGTTTCATTAGGTCCCATTTGTTTATTTTTGTTTTTATTTTTATTACTCTAGGAGGTGGGTCAAAAAAGATCTTGCTGAGATTTATGTCAAAAAGTGTTCTGCCTATGTTTTCCTCTAAGAGTTTTGTAGTGTCTGGCCTTACATTTAGGTCTTTAATCGATTTTGAGTTTATTTTTGTGTGTGGTATTGGGGAATGTTCTAATTTCATTCTTCTACATGTAGCTGTCCAGTTTTCACAGCACCACTTATTGAAGAGGCTGTTTTTTCTCCATTGTATATTCTTGATTCCTTTGTCATAGATTAGGTGACCATAGGTGTGTGGGTTTATCTCTGGGCTTTATATTCTGTTCCATTGACCTATATTTCTTTTTTTGTGCCAGTACCATACTGTCTTGATTACTGTAGCTTTGTGGTATAGTTTGAAGTCAGGGAGCCTGATTCCTCCAGTCTGTTTTTCTTTCTCAATATTGCTGTGGCTATTCTGGGTCTCTTCTGTTTCCATACAAATTGTAAATTTTTTTGTTTTAATTCTGTGAAAAATGCCATTGGTAATTTGATAGGGATTGCATTGAATCTGTACGTTGCTTTGGGTAGTATAGTCATTTTCACAATATTGAGTCTTCCAATCCAAGAACATGGTATATCTCTCCATCTGTTTGTGTCTTCTTTGATTTCTTTCATCAGTATCTTATAGTTTTCCGAGTACAGGTCTTTTGCCTCCGTAGGTAGGTTTATTCCTAGGTATTTTATTCTTTTTGTTGCAAGGGTAAATGGGATTGTTTCCTTAGTTTCTCTTTCTGGTTTTTTGTTGTTAGTGTATAGGAATGCAAGAGATTTCTGTGTATTAATCTTCTACCCTGCAACTTTACCAAATTCATTGACCTAATTAAACTTAAAAGTTTTTGCATAGCAAAGGAAACCATAAACAAGACAAAAGGACAACCCTCAATGGGAGAAAATATCTGCAAACAAAGCAACTGACAAGGGATTAATCTCCAAAATATACAAAGAGCTCCTGCAGCTCAATATCAAAAAAACAAACAACCCAATCAAAAAATGGGTGGAAGACCTAAATAGACATTTCTCCAAAGAAGACATACAGATGGCCAAGAGGCACATGTAAAGATGCTCAACATCACTAATTATTAGAGAAATGTAAATCAAAACTACAGTGAGGTATCACCTCACACCGGTCAGAATGGCCATCATCAAAAAATCTACATACAATAAATGCTGGAGAGGGTGTGGAGAATAGGAAACCCTCTTACACTGTTGGTGGGAATGTAAATTGATACAACCACTATGGAGAACAGTATGGAGGTTCTGTAAAAAACTAAAAATAGAACTACCATATGACCCAGCAATCCCACTCCTGGGCTTATACCCAAAGAAAACCATAATTCCAAAATATACATGCACCTCAATGTTCATTGCAGCACTATTTACAATAGCCAGGACATGGAAGCAACCTAAATGTCCATCAACAGAGGAATGGATAAAGAAGATGTACATATATACAATGGAATATTACTCATCCATAAGAAGGAATGAAATTGTGCTATTTGCAGAGACATGGATGGACCTAGAGACTGTCATACAGAGTGAAGTAAGTCAGAAAGAGAAGAACAAATATCGCATATTAACGCATATATGTGGAATCTAGAAAAATGGTACAGATGAACATGTTTACAAAGCAGAAATAGAGACACAGACGTAGGGAACAAATGTACGGACACCAAGGGAGGAAAGGGAGGTTTGATGAACTGGGAGATTGGGATTGACATATATACACTACTATGTATAAAATAGATAACTAATGAGAACTTACTGTATAGCACAAGGAACTCTACTCAGTGCTCTGTGGTGACCTAAATGGGAAAGAAATCCAAAAAGGAGGGGATATATGTATACGTATAGCTCGTTCACTTTTCTGTACAGCAGAAACTAACACTGTAAAGCAACTATACTCCAATAAATAATTTAAAATATCTATCTATCTATCTATCTATCTATCTATCTATCTATCTATCTATCTATCTATATATCTCAGGAGCTGAACAAGGAACAGAAAAATCCAAAGAAATAAAGGACTTTCTGTAGTGTTTTGAAAAGTTTGCAACTTATGTAGTAGCAGATAAAATTTCTAATTGTAAAATGTTAAATTGTAAAATCTAATTTGCAAAATGTTCTCAATAAAGTCATTGAAAATGAAAAAAAAAAAGTCTTACAGATACAAGCTTCACATTTGTTGATGTTCTACCTAGTCTCCGGGGACCTAAGAGGTATAAACTGATATGCGAATGGAAATTAGTCCAAATAGTTACATCATGATGTAATTTTTAGTAACAGGAAAATATCAAACACTGCTAATGTAAAAATGATACAGATGACAGATGCTATAGAGAGAAAGTGGAAGACACTTTGGAACAAATAAAATGAAAGTTACATATCAGCTTCATAAACATGTTTTATTTACGTTCTCTCTAAAACAGCATAGGATTTTCCAGGCTCACACATAGATCTCAAATACAGCATGTTAAAAACAAGAGCTTCTCTCCCCATTTCCCAAACTTTCTCTTTCCTTAAGAAGAAAAATGGCACCAACATTTATCCAGTTACTCCCTCACCTTCAACACCCAGTTAATACCAGTAACCAAGTTTTGTCAATTCTATTCCATAAATGTCTCTCAAAACCACACCCTTTGCTCTGTAGTTATTAAGTGCTTCTATCATCAGAATCAGCCACCATTTCTTTCCTAGACCGCAGGAGCACACTCCTAAGTCGATATCCACCCCAAGTCTTGCCTTTCTCAAATCCAGCCTCCACAAAGCACATCTGCTCTTACCATTCCATTGCTGGAAAACCCTTAAATAATTTTGCCTTGTCTTTACAGTCAAGTTAAAAAAAAAAAAAAAATCTTAACATGGCTTACCCAAAACTCTTTGATATCTTAATATTGCCTGCCTCTCGAGATTCAAGTAAAGAAAACACTCTATGCTTGAGTGTAAAGTACACAGTAGGATATTTTAAGAGTGGTGATCTGGGGACTTCCCTGGCGATCCAGTGGTTAAGACTCCATGCTTCCACTACAGGGGGCATGGTTGGATCCCTGGTCAGGGAACTAAGATCCCGCATGCCACGCGGTGCGGCAATAAAGGGGTGATCCGGGTTAAGTTTCCCCAGAAGCAAACCATAAGAGTAGGATTTGAGTCAAGTAGATGATATTGGAGGAGACTTAGGAAGTACTAGACAGAGAAAGCCCGTATCTGGGAATTGCAGGTGCTTGCCTTATGAATGGGAACTATAAGTGCCTAAGGAATCTGGTGGGGTACCAGCAGCATCTGCTAAAATGGTTACAAACAAAATGAGTCTTTTTTCTGAGGAAAATAATCAGCACAATAAAGGATCTTGAAACTATATAACAGGAATGATGGTTGAAGGAATGAAGACTGTTCCATCTAGAAAAAAAAAGAAATATAAAATCAGAAATTGAATTCTCCACTTAAGAACATAGTTAGCCTTGATTAGAGGAAAACTATGAAAAGTAAATCATTTGGATATAAAGGTTATTTTATTTATTCAGTTTCTATATTATAATTATTTTCCTTTCTGCTTATAAAAAGAAACATGAGATCCAGGACACTTATGACCTAGGGAGCTATATGAAGCACATATTTGCTAATTAATCAGCTTACACTGAAGTCTAAAATGAAATTAAATTTGGATATGGTCTGTGCTCTGTATGAAATGACAAATTTCTCTGCTGTATTTGTCTGCCACTTAGTGTAAAGATTAAGATTCTCTTGTGATTAAGATATTTTAATGGGTATCTAAAACCTAAACTTGTATTTTTTAAGAATTGTGGAACATGTTTTAATTAATTATGACATATAATAAAGCATGACTAATATAGGAGATAAATCTTTCTCCAATTATACTTTTTAATCACATCAGACACATATGAATTCATAATGCATGTTTTTAAAGTTCCTGGCCTTAAAGTTCTTCCTTTTCCTCAAAAAAAGAATTTAAACAGGCAGGACAGCTTTGGGTTCCGAGATGGCTGTCACATTTGCCTATCTTCTTTCTGCAGAAGTTTGCAACAAGCATGATTAAAAATAACAGTGCTCCTGACAGCTTCTAAACCCTAACCCAATGGAGAGCTTTTATACTTTGACACAGAATAACTACCTATGAATCTTGAAATCCAGACTTACGGTAGAGGGATTAGACATTCTGTATGGCTTCAGGGGACAGACTTAAGGCAAAAATGGGAGAAGGATTTCAGCTCAGATGAAGAAGGTGGAGGAGAAAGAAGAAGAGGAGGAGGAGGAAGACAAAGAAAAGGAGGAGGAGGAGGAGAGGGAGAGAAAAAAACTTCAAAGTAGCTAGGTTATTTTTAAAGACTGACTAAGGCAAGCAGTAGAGTTATCTAAGCATAGAGTTAGCTTGGGGTTTAGAGAGAACTAAAGAGTATCCAGCTGATTGGACCAATCACTTTAAGGTCTGTTTCTAATTTGGGGCTCTATGATTCTAGACTCTAGGGTTTATCTGGCAATAACATATAAGGTGAATTAGAGGAGAGTGCGGGGATAGAGAAACCAGCTAAGAAGTATCCTAATAATACAGGTAAGAAATAAAGTAAACTCTATAATGATCCTGGAAATGGTGAAGAACAAATAGATATTAAAAATTTGAGCAAGATAGAGGAAGGACTCAAAGATGATACCAAGGTTTGGAGCCTATGTGTAGGGAGGTTAGTAACCACTAACAGAAATAAGGATCCGAAAGGAAAGAGTAGGTTTGGGAGGAAATAACAGATCCACTGTGAGTTTAAGGTAGTACTCAATATCGTTAGATACAACAAACAGGTAATTGGAAAGATGGTACTGGAGCTTGGAAGAGAGGCTAGAATTGGGCATATAGAAGTGGAAATTTCCTGCACATTGATTGTAAAAGTCATATCATTAGATAAGATTATCTGCCGAGAGAGAGATTATGGAGAGAAAAGAAAACAGACAATGAAAGATCGTTCTGTGATGTCTAACTTTAAGAAACAGGGGTGGGTGGTGGGAAGGGTAGGGGGGTGGGGGTTAGATGGGAACAGAAAGTGAAGAGAAGGAGGAGGAGGAAGAGGAGGAAAGGAGAGAGGGAGGAGGTGGGAAGAGGGGAAGGAAGAAAGGAAGGAAGGGAGGGAGGAAGGAAACGAAGGGAGGAAAGAACGGGGGGGGGGGACATGGCGGGGGAGACTATCTTAGTACCGACCTTTACAGATAATGTCAATAGTATGTTTCATATGAACATGGAATATAATAGTCCTATGTGTAACTAACAAATGAATAACTTTGAAAACTTTATTTGCATCATAACTGAATATTCTAATGGAAAAAATTCTCACTGGCAGAATTGTTTTCCGTTTTTCCATATTAAATGCTTGCAGCAACCTCCTAGTTATATAAGGGAGCAATAAGCCTGAAGGTAATGATATACTGCTTATTAATAAAGAAGCGTTTATTGCTCGTTTCAAGTTAAAATTAGATGACAGGTAAAAATACTGTTGTTGCCATCCTTGTTTATTTAATTCTTGAGATTTGTAATTATTGCATTGCTCTATTTCTCCTAATCCGATTACAATTCTACAGTTTCCTGATTTGAAAAGTGTTTTCACATGTTTCATCTTTCAACTTTCATGAACACCCTGTTCTCTAGACAAGGAAGGTCTAATTACTGAGAGTTTAAGTGACTCACCCCAATTGAGTTGATGATGGAGCCAGTCCACTGCTCCTTCATTCAAACACACTGATTCTCTGCGTCTTTTTAGGAAATTGTAGATTCTTATTTGCGATTAGATGGTTGTGTAGCTGCAGGAAGTCCTTCTGATCATTTATATTCATAGAAACATTGAATATTACAGCAAGCTACCTTATATCAACGATTCATCCCTTCAAGTAGCAGATGAGAAAATAAGACAAAGGAGATGTAGGGACGTGTCCTAGACACAGTCTTTTAGTTTATTGTAACAGCATAAGCCGTAAACATCTGCTGTTATCTATCTATAAGGACAAAGATGAAATTAATTTGTAGTAAAAGTGGCATTGCTTTTTTGTTTTCTTTTCACATCTGGTGGTAAAAGTAAACAAAATTATAAGGAAGTTTTCAGAATTTCTATTCTTACTGACTTTTAAAATTTAAACATACTTAATATGAGTAAGTCTTCTGCTGCCTCTTTATCTCACTCTCCCTTTCTTTCTCTTGTAAATAATCTGGTGATAGAAAGCTGAAACAATCGGCACCTTAAAAGTAACTTCTAGGTCTTTAATCTTACTACTCCCGTCACCTTCTTATCTGTTTTCTTTGAACTATAAAAGCTCCCTCTCTGCCTTTAGCTAGTCCTTAAAAAATCTACATCTCAAAATTTTGGCTGCTCTTCTCTTCAATCAGAGGCAGTCAGGATGATGTTTTATGGAATAAGGCTACAAGTAGGGATCTGAAGACATCTTCAAGTCAAGTATTTCTCAACCACTAGGTTTCTTTCAACACGTTAGTGATTCACCAATGGTCAGTTGTATGGTTGTCTTAAATAATTTTAATAACAGTGTACAATTTTAATGACAAAAAAATTTACGGACTCTTAAAAATAAGTTGGGTCACATTCAAGGCTTTTTCTGGAATATTGAAACTATAATTTTCTATGATATGCTTTCCTAAATGGAAGATAAAAGGATGGTATACACTTAGAGGTAGGAATTACCAAAATTATGTTTACACCTTAGGAGTGAGTTTCTGTGACTGTTATCTGAGCCATCTACCATGGTGACAAGAAAGGTTGATAATCATTTTTTAATCTATGCATCCATCAAATCTTCTCTAATAAAATCCAAGATATTTTTGTTTATTTGTTTGGGGTTATAATTATATTTGGCACCAAATATTAAACATTTATTGTATGTCAAAAGCTTTACCACAGCCTTGAAAACTGGGTCTTATGGAATCCAACTTGCAATTAAGAAAACTGAAGCTCAGTGAAATTCAGTGACTTGTGGAATACCACACAGTTAATAAGCAGTAGAACTGGGAATCAACTAGAACCATCTCACTCTAAAGCTTATGCTCACTTCACAAGAATAATGATGCACAGCATCAAGATATATGTCATACATCCTTGGGGGTACCCATAAGCATCCTAGGCTCTCAAACTCTTCCTAAGCAAAGACTAACTCAGAGTCAGGTCAGCTAAGTCAGGAATCTAAGTTGAAATTTTGAAGGTAGGAGAGGAGGAAGGGAAGGAGGGAGAGAGGGAAGGAGGATAAGGGAAAAGGGGGGATGGGATGGAGAGGACTCAGAAGAGCAACAATTTTTCCCCTTCCCGCTCCCCCACTCCATCCTGGGAGCATTTCAAGTTCAAAATAACACCATGGTGGCAGCAATTAAGTTCTAACAAATGAGGCAGGTGTGTGCTTTTCTGGTAAGTGCATAGGTGGGAGCCAATCTAATAGTTCAATTTCTCTCTTCCACTTTATCGGATGTAACATGCTGTGCACATCACAGTTCTTTAGGACAAATGCATTTCAAAAGAAAAATTAGTCTTGAACATTGAAACTTGCAACTGTGTATATTTTACTAAATGCCAATTGCTAGTTGCTGGGTGGTTTGAGTTAGTCTGATTCATTATGCAGTTCCAAGCCTAAGAAAGTTATTTCAAATAGAAAAATAAAAAAAAAAAAAAATAGACTTGTCCCAAATCTTGGACTACATGCAGTTTCCAAAAGTATAATTTAAGCCATTTTCCATCACTCACTTATAATTTTGCTTTCTACTTTCCTGCTTCCAACTAGGTTACAACCTCCTGGCCATAAGAAAAATTGCCTCAAGTCTTACCTTAATTCTCCCACTTTGAGATAATTTCAGATAACAGCACATATTTGTTCGAGAGTCTGCTGTACCATTCTCCTTTCTCTGGTTAAATGCTATCCTGAATTTTTTTTTTTTTTTAATTTCAAGTTTCTCTTCAAACTTGTATCATTGTTCACTAATGGTCAAGTGCAACATTACTTATGATCATCTAAAAGGATCCTTCTGGATACAAAGATGTCTCAAGACGGGTATATTTTTTTTTTTGTCTTGATTGTCAAATGACTTCCTGAGACCTGTTTTAAAATAGTACAATGTAGTGGAAAAAATTAAAATTTTGTTATTCTCTGTACCACAATATTCTAAATAACTGTTACTGGAAGTGACTTTTGAACAATTTTATGGCCCATATTTGTGCCAATAATAATAATGATAATAATAACATTCACTTTGTGCTTATATACCAGTGTTTTGAATGAATTATCTCATTTAAGCATCAAGTAAGACCATCTCATTCTGTACTTCAGATTACTTCCTCAGGTAAAATCCCAAGATGAGGGATTCCTGGGTCACTAAATGTGGGCAATTTGCAAACTCAAAATACAATTGTATCCACAAAGATTATATTAATTTATGCTCCCACCATCAATGCATGAAAACTCCTTTCACTCCATATTTTTGTCAGCATTGGGTAGTCTGATTGTCATTTTTTTTCAAAAATATCTTAATTTGACAAGAAAAGAATGAGACCTCCCTGTTGTTTTAATTTGCATACTGATAAATTTGTTAGCCTATTTTATTTCCTAATTGTCTATTAGTGTCACACTGTTTTATCTACCAGTATCTTCTTAGTGCTGTTGTTCCCAATTTGAACGAACTCTTTAAATACTAAAACAATTAACCTTTGTCACATTTATTATACATAGTTGTCCCAGTTTAGCTTGCTTCTTAATTTTAATCTTTTTTATTTTGGACCTGCAGTCTTCTATGTTCAAATAATTAAATGTATTTATCTTAGTCTTTATAAATTCTTCCATTACAAAGCCATCTTAATAAAATGTAAATTGCTCATGTCACTCCCCTATTTTTTGACCTTAAGTGCCATACTCCTCAGCGTAACATAGAAGATCTTCCATGATTTAGCTTTTACTGTCTCTTACAAATCATTTTCCTCACAGTCATCCTTCAATGCTGTGATCTAATCTTGCCAAATTCCTTTTGTAAAAGCAATCTGCTTTCTTTCCCACAGCTTGTTCTTTTCTCTTGACATTTTTTCCTCTTCCAACATCCACCATCTCCAGTCCCATCCCATTCTCCTGATTAACTCCTCCTTGTAACTTCAAGACTCAAATCACACAGTCTCTTCCAGGATGCTCTTCCGAAGCCACACATCCTATAGACACTGAATGATTTTCCCAAGCATTCCCATAGCATTCCAAGCTTATCTCCTTCATAGCATTTACGTTGAACTCTCTCCTTCCCAACTAGGTGCCAGACACTCTGTGCAGGCCAATATCTACATATTTGCATCTATGTATTATTTGACACATAGTATATATGTCAGTCATTTTTTGTTAAATGAATTAATTAATGACAAAATTGATGATGAGGGTACTGGAACATTTGGATATATTTTATTTGTAAATATATACAATTTTTATTCCTAACACGTAATGAGAAGAGAAATAATTTGGGAGAAACTAAATGACTTTCAAATCCTTTTACTACTTGAAGACATTTCCCAGGGAGTACCAAAGGAAAGGGCAATGCTATGTCAAGAAATATAAACATGTTTCTGAAGCAACGAGCAATCAAAGTTATGCTACGGCATCTAGTTGAATATCAGTAAAGAATAGTTTATTACGACCTTTTGGAATATGTGGATTTTTTCTTTCTCCTACTATATTTCCTTATTTGACTCAACCTCAACAATACATGTTAAGTGAGATTTAAATGTCACATCAAGAGATAACAGAATAGAGACTTTTAAGGAAAAAATAATGAAAGAAAAACTAACAAGAAAAATCTTAGGATGTTGCAATGAAACATCAGGTAATAGGTAATTTTAAAGGGAATTAGAATGGGTAGAAGACAAGGGTCCATTTCATTAGACACATAAACCATTTTAGTGTGAACATCACTGATGAGAATTATGAACCTACCCACAGGCTGCCAAATAAAGCAGTCATTGATCTTTATTTTTCTCAGTCTGCCTCATGAATTCCAGCCTGATGAAAACATTGATTCACTCTCAGAGCCTATTCACACAAATCGCTAACCTAAAAAATACAGTGGGTGGGTGTGGCAGGGGGAAGGGGCCTGGGTCCTTTATGGTACCAAGTTTCAGGTTGACATAAAGTGCTTTGTTAAAAATGAATATTATTGCCCTAAAGAACAAAAGTATCCTCAATAAAACAAAAATTGATCTCACTTCAGTGAAAAAGGCTATAAATCCATGAGACTTGTTTCTGGATATGGTAAAGCAGAGATTAATGCAATAAACCTTTAAAGGAAACCAGTTTAACAAAGCAAAATATGCAGCACATGTCACTAAATATCTGTTTACCTTCAATGACTTTTGTCCAGATTTAACCTCAGATCTTCACTTATTTTTTCATTTAACAAAAATGTTGAGTGTTTGGGCTGAATGATACACTATTAAAGACTTCAATAACATAATTCATATAACTTCATAAGACATCTTTTTAAGGAGCTTATAATTTAATACAAATATGAAAATAAAGCAATGGACACCTTAACTTTAAAAACACAATGGGGGGGGGCTTCCCTGGTGGCGCAGTGGTTGAGAATCTGCCTGCCAATGCAGGGGACACGGGTTCGAGCCCTGGTCTGGGAAGATCCCACATGCTGCGGAGCAACTAGGCCCGTGAGCCACAACTACTGAGCCTGCGCGTCTGGAGCCTGTGCTCCGCAACAAGAGAGGCTGCGATAATGAGAGGCCCGCGCACCGCGATGAAGAGTGGCCCCCACTTGCCGCAAATAGAGAAAGCCCTCGCACAGAAACGAAGACCCAACACAGCCATAAATAAATAAATAAATGAACCCAAAGTTTTAAAAAAAAAAAAAAAAACCTTTAAAAAAAACACACACACAATGGGGGAGAACGGTGAGCAAATTCAATAATTTTAGTTTGTTTAAACTAGTATTACAAAGATAATTATTTGACTCATATTAAAAATGTAAAATGTCTATAGCCACTTAAAAGAGCAATTAATTTCACCAATAAAATTAATAAAATTTAAGACAGCAAGCTAGTAGGTTTCATCTATCAAACTGGAAAAGACTAAAAAGATAAGAATATCCATGGCGAGTGAGAGAATAGGGAAGCAGAATCTCTCCACTCTGTTGATGACCGAGTAAATTAGCTTACTTTTTTTCAAAGGCCATCTGACAATATGAGCTTTCAATATATATATCCTATGCCTTCAGCCTTTTTCTTAATATATTTTCCCCTTTTTGGTCTAAAGGAATCCTGACTATTCCCTAATGACACTGTTTCTTTTTAAGTCCTGAGGTAAAGCAGGTTTTTTTCTCTCATAATTCCACATGCCACAGGACCTAGAAGTGGGCTAGGTATCCTTCTTATTTCACCTTGCCATTTCCAACTATTACTCTCATAATAGTTAAAAAATACACACACATACACACACACACTCCTATATTATTTGAAGATAAGATTTTACCACATACCAACTCTTCTTGACGCTGTCATCTTTTTAAAAAAGTATCAAGAGCACAGGCATGCTAAATAAATTAAAAAGTAAAGAAAACAGCCAGAAAAGGAAGAGAAAGCACAAATTTAAACATTAAGATTTCACCGCGGAGGAGAGAAGATGGCGGAAGAGTAAGACGCGGAGATCACCTTCCTTCCCACAGATACAGTAGAAATACATCTACACGTGGAACTGCTCCTACAGAACACCCACTGAACGCTGGCAGAAAACGTCCGACCTCCAAAAAGGCAAGAAACTCCCCCCGTACTTGGGTAGGGCAAAAGAAAAAAGAAATAACAGAGACAAAAGAATAGGGACGGCACCTGCACCAGTGGGAGGGAGCTGTGAAGGAGGAAAGATTTCCACGCACTAGGAAGCCCCTTCGCGGGCAGAGACTGCGGGTGGCAGAGGGGGGAAGCTTCGGAGCCACAGAGGAGAGCGCAGCCACAGGGGTGCGGAGGGCAAAGCGGAGAGGCTCCCGCACAGAGGAGCGGTGCCGACCAGCACTCACCAGCCCGAGAGGCTTGTCTGCTCCCCCGCCGGGGCGGGCGGGGGCTGGGAGCTGAGGCTCGGGCTTCGGTTGGATCGCAGGGAGAGGACTGGGGTTGGCGGCGTGAACACAGCCTAAAGGGGTTAGCGCACCACAGCTAGCCGGGAGGGAGTCCGAGAAAAAGTCTGCAGCTGCCGAAGAGGCAAGAGACTTTTTCTTCCCTCTTTGTTTCCTGGTGCGCGAGGAGAGGGGATTCAGAGCGCCACCTAAACGAACTTCAGAGACGGGCGCGAGCTGCAGCTAACAGCGCGGATCCCACAGCAACAGGGGCGCAGAGGAAAAAGCGGAGAGACTCGCGCACAGAGGCTCGGCGCCGAGCAGCGCTCACCAGCCCGAGAGGCTTGTCTGCTCCCCCGCCGGGGCAGGCGGGGTTGGGAGCTGAGGCTCGGGCTTCGGTCGGATCGCAGGGAGAGGACTGGGGCTGGCGGCGTGAACACAGCCTGAAGGGGTTAGCGCACCACAGCTGGCTGGGAGGGAGACCGGGAAAAGGTCTGCAGCTGCCGAAGAGGCAAGAGACTTTTTCTTCCCTCTTTGTTTCCTGGTGCGCGAGGAGACGGGATTCAGAGCGCCACCTAAACGAACTCCAGAGAAGGGCGCGAGCCGCGGGGATCAGCGCGGACCCCAGAGACGGGCGTGAGACGCTGGGGCTGCTGCTGCCGCCTCCAAAAAGCCTGTGTGAGAGCACAGGTCACTCTCCACACCGCCCCTCCCGGGAGCCGGTGCAGCCCGCCACTGCCAGGGTCCCGTGATCCCCGGACAAATTCCCCGGGAGAACGCACTGCGCGCCTCAGGCTGGTGCAAAGTCATGTCGGCCTCCGCTGCCGCAGGTTCGCCCCGCCTCCTCCGTACCCCTCCCTCCCCGCGGCCTGAGTGAGCCAGCGCCCCCGAAGCAGCTGCTCCTTTAACCCCGTTCTGTCTGGGCGGGGAATAGACGCCCTCAGGCGACCTACACACAGAGGCGGGTCCAAATCCAAAGCTGAACCCCAGGAGCTGTGTGAACAGGGAAGAGAAGGTGAAATCTCTCCCAGCAGCCTCAGAAGCAGCGGATTAAAACTCCACAAACAACTTGATGTGCCTGCATCTGTTGAATACCTGAATAGACAACGAATCATCCCAAATTCAGGAGGTGGACTTTGGGAGCAGGATATATTAATTTTTCCCCTGTTCCTTTTTTTTTGTGAGTGTATATGTATATGCTTCTGGGTGAGATTTTGTCTGTATAGCTTTGCTTTACAATAGCTTTATTTTGCTTCACTATATTTTAGCCCCTTTCTTTCTTTCTTTCTTTCTTTCTTTCTTTCTTTCTTTCTTTCTTTCTATTTTTTCTCCCTTTTACTCTGAGCCGTGTGGACGAAAGGCTCTTGGTGCTCCAGCCAGGCATCAGGGCCGTGCCTCTGAGGTGGGAGAGCCAACTTCAGGACACTGGTCCACAAGAGACCTCCCAGCTCCACGTAATACCAAACGGTAAAAATCTCTCAGAGATCTCCATCTCAACATCAAGACCCAGCATCACTCAATGACCAGCAAGCTACAGTGCTGAACACCCTATGCCAAACAACTAGCAAGACAGGAACACAGCCCCATCCATTAGCAGAGAGGCTGCCTAAAATCATAATAAGGCCACAGACACCCCAAAATACACCACCAGACGTGGATGTGCCCACCAGAAAGACAAGATCCAGCCTCATCCACCAGAGCTCAGGCACTAGTTCCCTCCACCAGGAAGCCTACACAACCCACTGAACCAACCTTAGCCACTGGGGACAGATACCAAAAACAACGGGAACTACAAACCTGCAGTCTGTGAAAAGGAGACCCCAAACACAGTAAGATAAGCAAAATGAGACGACAGAAAAACACACAGCAGATGAAGGAGCAGGGTCAAAACACACCAGACTTAACAAATGAAGAGGAAATAGGTAGTCTACCTGAAAAAGAATTCAGAATAATGATAGTAAGGATGATCCAAAATCTGGGAAATAGAATAGACAAAATGCAAGAAACATTTAACAAGGACGTAGAAGAACTAAATAGGAACCAAGCAATGATGAAAAACACAATAAATGAAATTAAAAATACTCTAGATGGGATCAATAGCAGAATAACTGAGGCAGAAGAAAGGATAAGTGACCTGGAAGATAAAATGGTGGAAATACCTACTACAGAGCAGGATAAAGAAAAAAGAATGAAAAGAACTGAGGACAGTCTCAGAGACCTCTGGGACAACATTAAACGCACCAACATTCGAATTATAGGGGTCCCAGAAGAAGAAGAGAAAAAGAAAGGGACTGAGAAAATATTTGAAGAGATTATAGTTGAAAACTTCCCTAATATGGGAAAGGAAATAGTTAATCAAGTCCTGGAAGCACAGAGAGTCCCATACAGGATAAACCCAAGGAGAAACACGCCAAGACACATATTAATCAAACTGTCAAAAATTAAATATAAGGAAAACATATTAAAGGCAGCAAGGGAAAAACAACAAATAACACACAAGGGAATCCCCATAAGGTTAACATCTGATCTTTCAGCAGAAACTCTGCAAGCCAGAAGGGAGTGGCAGGATATACTTAAAGTGATGAAGGAGAAAAACCTACAACCAAGATTACTCTACCCAGCAAGGATCTCATTCAGATTCGATGGAGAAATTAAAACCTTTACAGACAAGCAAAAGCTGAGAGAGTTCAGCACCACCAAACCAGCTTTACAACAAATGCTAAAGGAACTTCTCTAGGCAAGAAACACAAGAGAAGGAAAACACCTACAATAACAAACCCAAAACATTTAAGAAAATGGGAATAGGAACATACATATCGATAATTACCTTGAATGTAAATGGATTAAATGCTCCCCCCAAAAGACACAGGCTGGCTGAATGGATACAAAAACAAGACCCATATATATGCTGTCTACAAGAGACCCACTTCAGACCTAGAGACACATACAGACTGAAAGTGAGGGGATGGAAAAAGATATTCCATGCAAATGGAAATCAAAAGAAAGCTGGAGTAGCAATTCTCATATCAGACAAAATAGACTTTAAAATAAAGACTATTACAAGAGACAAAGAAGGACACTATATAATGATCAAGGGATCGATCCAAGAGGAAGCTATAACAATTGTAAATATTTATGCACCCAACATAGGAGCACCTCAATACATAAGGCAAATACTAACAGCCATAAAAGGGGAAATCGACAGCAACACAATCATAGTAGGGGAATTTAACACCCCACTTTCACCGATGGACAGATCATCCAAAATGAAAATAAATAAGGAAACACAAGCTTTAAATGATACATTAAACAAGATGGACTTAATTGATATTTATAGGACATTCTACCCAAAAACAACAGAATACACATTTTTCTCAAGTGCTCATGGAACATTCTCCAGGATAGATCATATCTTGGGTCATAAATCAAGCCTTGGTAAATTTAAGAAAATTGAAATCGTATCAAGTATCTTTTCCGACCACAACGCTATGAGACTAGATATCAATTACAGGAAAAGATCTGTAAAAAATACAAACACATGGAGGCTACACAATACACTACTTAATAACGAAGTGATTACTGAAGAAATCAAAGGGGAAATCAAAAAATACCTAGAAACAAATGACAATGGAGATACGACGACCCAAAACCTATGGGACACGGCAAAAGCAGTGCTAAGAGGGAAGTTTATAGCAATACAAGCCTACCTCAAGAAACAGGAAACATCTCGAATAAACAACCTAACCTTGCACCTGAAGCAATAAGAGAAAGAAGAACAAAAAAACCCCAAAGCCAGCAGAAGGAAAGAAATTATAAAGATCAGGTCAGAAATCAATGAAAAAGAAATGAAGGAAACAATAGCAAAAATCAATGAAACTAAAAGCTGGTTCTTTGAGAAGATAAACAAAATTGATAAACCATTAGCCAGACTCATCAAGAGAAAAAGGGAGAAGAATCAGATCAATAGAATTAGAAATGAAAAAGGAGAAGTAACCACTGACACTGCAGAAATACAAAAGATCATGAGAGATTACTACAAGCAACTCTATGCCAATAAAATGGACAACCTGGAAGAAATGGACAGATTCTTAGAAATGCACAAACTGCCGAGACTGAACCAGGAAGAAATAGAAAATATGAACAGACCAATCACAAGCACTGAAATTGAAACTGTGATTAAAAACCTTCCAACAAACAAAAGCCCAGGACCAGATGGCTTCACAGGTGAATTCTATCAAACATTTAGAGACGAGCTAACACCTATCCTTCTCAAACTCTTCCAAAATATTGCAGAGGGAGGAACACTCCCCAACTCATTCTACGAGGCCACCATCACCCTGATACCAAAACCACACAAAGATGTCACAAAGAAAGAAAACTACAGGCCAATATCACTGATGAACAGAGATGCAAACATCCTCAACAAAATACTAGCAAACAGAATCCAACAGCACATTAAAAGGATCATACACCATGATCAAGTGGGGTTTATCCCAGGAATGCAAGGATTCTTCAATATACGCAAATCAATCAATGTGATACACCATATTAACAAATTGAAGGAGAAGAACCATATGATCATCTCAATAGATGCAGAGAAAGCTTTCGACAAAATTCAACACCCATTTATGATAAAAGCCCTGCAGAAAGTAGGCATAGAGGGAACTTTCCTCAACATAATAAAGGCCATATATGACAAACCCACAGCCAACATTGTCCTCAATGGTGAAAAACTGAAACCATTTCCACTAAGGTCAGGAACAAGACAAGGTTGCCCACTCTCACCACTATTATTCAACATAGTTTTGGAAGTGTTAGCCACAGCAATCAGAGAAGACAAAGAAATAAAAGGAATCCAAATCGGAAAAGAAGAAGTAAAGCTGTCACTATTTGCAGATGACATGATACTATACATAGAGAATCCTAAAGATGCTACCAGAAAACTCCTAGAGCTAATCAATGAATTTGGTAAAGTAGCAGGATACAAAATAAATGCACAGAAATCTCTTGCATTTCTATACACTAATGACGAAAAATCTGAAAGCGAAATTAAGAAAACGCTCCCATTTACCATTGCAACAAAAAGAATAAAATATCTAGGAATAAACCTACCTAAGGAGACAAAAGACCTGTATGCAGAAAATTATAAGACACTGATGAAAGAAATTAAAGATGATACAAATAGATGGAGAGATATACCATGTTCCTGGATTGGAAGAATCAACATTGTGAAAATGACTCTACTACCCAAAGCAATCTACAGATTCAATGCAATCCCTATCAAACTACCACTGGCATTTTTCACAGAACTAGAACAAAAAATTTCACAATTTGTATGGAAACACAAAAGACCCCGAATAGCCAAAGCAATCTTGAGAACGAAAAATGGAGCTGGGGGAATCAGGCTTCCTGACTTCAGACTATATTACAAAGCTTCAGTAATCAAGACAGTTTGGTACTGGCACAAAAACAGAAATATAGATCAATGGAACAGGATAGAAAGCCCAGAGATAAACCCACACACATATGGTCACCTTATCTTTGATAAAGGAGGCAAGAATATACAGTGGAGAAAAGACAGCCTCTTCAATAAGTGGTGCTGGGAAAATTGGACAGGTACATGTAAAAGTATGAAATTAGAACACTCCCTGACACCATGCACAAAAATAAACTCAAAATGGATTAAAGACCTAAGTGTAAGGGCAGACACTATCAAACTCTTAGAGGAAAACATAGGCAGAACACTCTATGACATACAGCACAGCAAGATTCTTTTTGACCCAGCTCCCAGAGAAATGGAAATAAGAACACAAATAAACAAATGGGACCTAATGAAACTTAAAAGCTTCTGCACAGCAAAGGAAACCATAAACAAGACCAAAAGACAACCCTCAGAATGGGAGAAAATATTTGCAAATGAAGCAACGGACAAAGGATTAATCTCCAAGATTTACAAGCAGCTCATGCAGCTCAATAACAAAAAAACCAACAACCCAATCCAAAAATGGGCAGAAGACCTAAATAGACATTTCTCCAAAGAAGATATACAGATTGCCAACAAACACATGAAAGAATGCTCAATATCACTAATCATTAGAGAAATGCAAATCAAAACTACAATGAGATATCATCTCACACCGGTCAGAATGGCCATCATCAAAAAATCTAGAAACAATAAATGCTGGAGAGGGTGTGGAGGAAAGGGAACACTCTTGCACTGTTGGTGGGAATGTAAATTGATATAGCCACTATGGAGAACAGTATGGAGGTTCCTGAAAAAACTACAAATAGAACTACCATACGACCCAGCAATCCCACTACTGGGCATATACCCTGAGAAAACCATAGGTCAAAAAGAGTCATGTACCACAATGTTCATTGCAGCTCTATTTACAATAGCCAGGACATGGAAGCAACCTAAATGTCCATCGACAGATGAATGGATAAAGAAGATGTGGCACATATATACAATGGAATATTACTCAGCCATAAAAAGAAATGAAATGGAGGTATTTGTAATGAGGTGGATGGAGTTAGAGTCTGTCATACAGAGTGAAGTAAGTCAGAAAGAGAAAAACAAATACAGTATGCTAACACATATATACGGAATCTAAGGAAAAAAAAAAAAAAAAAAGGCCATGAAGAACCTAGTGGCAAGACGGGAATAAAGACACAGACCTACTAGAGAATGGACTTGAGGATATGGGGAGGGGGTGGAGTGAGATGTGACAGGGTAAGAGAGTGTCATGGACATATATACACTACCAAATGTAAAATAGATAGCTAGTGGGAAGCAGCCGCATAGCGCAGGGAGATCAGCTCGGTGCTTTGTGACCACCTAGAGGGGTGGGATGGGGAGGGTGGGAGGGAGGGAGATGCAAGAGGGAAGAGAAATGGGAACATATTGTATATGTATAACTGATTCATTTTGTTATAAAGCAGAAGCTAACACACCATTGTAAGGCAATTATACTTCAATAAAGATGTTTAAAAAAAATAAAAAAATAAAAATAAAAAAAAAAACCAAAAAACCTGAAAAAAAAAAAAAAAAAAGATTTCACCGCACCTTTGCTAGTCCAACCATTCTTTACTTTTGTTGTTTTCATTTCTCTACTAGCTATGTGGCAATCTTAGGCACTCTCATCTAATATGGCATCTCCGATTCCTGTGAGTACAGGTAGTGGCTGCAGAGTTCACCAAAAGAAGAGATTATCATTACTGGTGCTACAAGCTCATCTTTGCCCCTTACACCATCAGTAAACCTACCACACTCCTGAAGGCAATGATGTCAATGAAAAAGCATAACATCAGACTTCCCTTCCCATGCCTAATCTAGTTCAAAATCCAACCTAAAGTTGGAAAATCTGACGTATTACCACTTGCCAATTTTTTTTTTCCTGAAGTCACATTGTATACTTTGAATAACAAATTTCTAGAGTCAGAGCTTCATTATTGCAATGAGTCAGCCCTTTATGTATATCATTTGTAATGCTATTTATTTCCATTTCATAAAAGAGCTGCAAAATTTTCTTCATCAATTTCTGCTGCAAATTGCAAATGAGACAAAAGCCCTTCACCTGCGTACATATCATAATGTTGCCCATTGATTATACTGTTTTTCAAACTTGATAATCACAACCAGCCATTAAAAGATGATCACTCCTTTCAATAAACTACAAAGCTTAAAATCATTTAACATGTTGAAAAAGCAATTATCAAAGCTATTTAGAAGAAAGTTTATCTTAACAGAAATTTTATTATTCCTAATTTATACGAGATCTTTTACCAGAAGAGGGCATAAACTTGCTTCTTGTCTCTACTCTCCCCCTTGAAGCACAGAAAAGACCCATCTCATTATTATATTTTCACCTGAAACCCAAGAGTTAAACTTACTCAAAAACTTGTTTCAGAAAAAATATCCAATAGTTTTATGAATGCAATTGAACAGTTCTACTTCATCTTTCACAATAGCTGTTACAGTGTGGATTTTTCTAAGGCGGTCCACAGTAAGCATGAAATGAATTATTATTTGGCTATTGACCCTGAATGGAATTCAATGCCCTAGTTACAGAAAAAAATCATCTCTGCACACCTTATTCATCATTATATATCACTGTACTTAAGAACATGGGTTCCAACACTTAATAATAATGCATAGATCATGCTTAGCAGAGTGCCTGGCATATAGGAAGTATTCAGTGGGTAATTATTATCATGGAAATTTTTCCATCACCACAAACGTGATCTTCAATGTCAGTTAGTAGGCAGCTATAAGATTTTATTAGCAAAATAGAGAGTGACATCAACAAGATCGTAGAATAGGATTTTTTCAGCCTTCTTTCCCCACCCAGGGAAACACTGATTTTAACAAACACTTAGGGATCAGAATACCTTTGTTAGAGCTTGGAAGTCCAGTGGTAAGTTCCCAGAACCCCACTGGAGCAAAAAAAGTCTGAAAATAGATGCATCGAAGAGGATAAGAAAAACAGTTTCACTTTATCCATAGCAGCCCTCTTCCAAGGTGGTGCAGCTCAGTGCCAAGAGAGGCCTCTCAGCCCACAATTTCTCCCACAAAGAAAGTGAGAGCATAGTAAATGCCCAGCTTCCACAGCTGTAAGGAACACAGCCCAAGAAGCCCACTCCTTTCATGCCCCAACCAGAACGCTGAGAGGATCAACATGGCTGATGAGATAGAAGGGAGCTAAAGCCTACTGCATATGCTATCTATATTCCTTCTTGATGCTGTCATCTTATTTTGAAAGTGTCAAGAGCCTAGGCATGTTAAATAAATTTAAAAGCTCTAGCTATAGTCATTACATCTACAAAGTTTGTGGGTAGGCCCCTTAGTGGAATACATGAGGTGGTTAGCAGAAATGGCAGCTCTCTGTAGAATTCTGCACCTGGATGCTGTGAGTAGATATAAATTGTGATATCAGTAACATAAAATGTGGGAGGGGGAGAAGTAAAAATGTAGAGGTTTTGTATACAGTTGAAGTTAAATTGTTGTCAGCTTACACTTGATTATTATACCTATAAGATGTTTTATATAAATATCATGATATCCACAAAGCAAAAACTTCTAGTAGATTCACAAAAGATAAAGAGAAAGGAATCAAACCATACAACTACCAAAACAAAAAAAAAATCATCAAATCACAAAGGAAGACAACAAGAGAAGAAGAAAGGAATAAAAGAATTAAAAAGCAGAAAATAAAGTGACAATAGTAAGTCCTTACCTATCAATAATTACTTTAAATGTAAATGGATTAAATTCTCCAATCAAAACACATAGTGACTGAATAGATTTTAAAAAAACAACAACAAAACCCCCAAAATATACTGCCTATAAGAGACTCACATTAGGTTTAAGGATACACATAGGATAAAAGTGAAGGGATGGAAAAAGACAGTCCATGTAAATGGTAACCAAAAAGGAGCAGAGCTGGCTATGCTTACATCAGACAAAACAGACTTTAAGTCAAAAGGTCACTATATAATGACAGAAGCCAAATACAAACGATCATTACAGACCACTATGAACAACCATATGCCAACAAATTGGATAACATAGAAATTCCTAGGAACATACAACCCACTCAGACTTCTATCTCAAGAAGAAATAGAAAATCTGAAGAGACCAGTAGAAGGAGACTGACTCAGGAATCAAAAACCTTTCTAACAAAGAAAAGCCCAGGCTCAGGTGACTTCATTGGTGAATTCCACCAAACACTTAAAGAAGAATTAATGCCAATCTTTCTCAAATTCTTCCAAAAAACTGAAAAGGAGAGAACATTTCCAAACTCATTTTACACAACCAGCATAACACTGATACCAAAACCAGACAAGGGCACTGCAAGGAAAAAAGAAAAAATTACAGGCCAATATCCCGAATGAACATAGACGCAAAAGTCCTCAACAAAACACTAGCAAACCAAATTCAAAAACATATTAAAAGGATCATACACCATAATCAAATAGGATTTATCCCTGGGATACAAGGATAGTTCAACATATGCAAATCAGTAAATGTAATGTACCACATTAAGAGAATGAAGGGTAAAAATCATATCATCATCTTAATAAATGCAAACAGAGCATTTGACAAAAAGCAGCATCCTTTCATTATAAAAACTTCCCAAAAATGGATATAGAAGGAATGTACTCCAACATCATAGAGGCCATATATGACAAGCCCACAGCTACTATCACACTTAATGGTGAAAAATTGAAAAGTTTTCCTCTAAGATCAGGAACAAGACAATGGTGCCCACTCTCACCACTCCTAGTCAACATAGTACTGGAAGTCCTAGCAAGAGCAACTGGGCAAGAAAAAGAAGTAAAAGGCATCCAAATTAGAAAAGAAGTAAAACTGTCTCTGCTTGCAGATGACATGATACATAGAAAACCACAGAGACTCCATCAAAAAAGTGTTAGAACTAATAAACAAATTCAGTAAATTTACAGGATACAAAGTCAACATCCAAAATTCAACAGCATTTCTATATACCAACATGAACAATCAGAAAGAGAAATTAATGTAAACAATCCCATTTACTATAGCACCAGAAATAATAAAATACTTACAAATAAATTCAAGCAAAGAGGTGAAAGATCTGTGCACTGAAAACTATACGAAATTGAAGAAAGAGTTGAAGAAGACACAAATAAATGAAAATATATCCTATGTTCATGGATTAGAAGAATTAATATTATTAAAATGCCCATATGACCCCAAACTACAGATTTAATGCAATCCCTATCAAAATTCCAATGGCATTTTTCACAGAATTAGAAAAAGCAATACTAATATTCGTATGGAAACACAAAAGACTTTGAATAGCTAAAGCAGTCCTGGTAAAAAAGAACAAAACTGTACGCATCACACTTCCTGGTTTCAAAATATATTACAAAGTTACAGTAATCGAAACAGTATGGTTCTGGCATCAAAACAGACATACAGACAAATGGAACAGATAGAGAGCACAGAAATAAATCTAAGCATTGACACTCAACTAACTGATCTTCAACAAGGAAGCCAAGAACACACGACGGGGAAAGGATAGTCTCTTCAACAAATTGTGTTGGAAAAATTGCATATCCACATACAGAATAAAGAAATTGGACCCTTATCTCACATCAAATACAAAAATTAACTCAAAATGTATTGAAGACTTGAATGTAAGACCTGAAACTGTAAAACTACTGGAGGAAAACATAGGGAAAAAAGCTTCTAGACATTAGTCTGGCCAATGAATATTTTGGATATGGCCCAGAAAGCACAGGAAACAATAGCAAAAATACAAATATGAGATTATATAAAACTAAAAAGTTCCTGTACAGCAAAGGAAACAATCAACAGAGTGAAGAGACACACTATGAAATGGAAGAAAATATTTGTAAAGCATACATTTGATATGGGGCTAATATACAAAATAAATAAGGAACTTAGCTCAATAGCAAAAAAAACAAATAACCCATTTAAAAAATGGGCAAAGGACCTGAAAAGACATTTCTCTAAAGGAGATATAAAATGTCCAACAGGTATATGAAAAGCCGCTCAGCATCACTAATCATCAGAGATATGCAAATCAAAACCACAATGAGATATCCCCTCAAACCTGTTGAGATGGCTTTATCAAAGACAAGACATAAATGTTAGCAAGGATGTGGGGAAAAGGGAAGCTCTGTGCAATGTTCATAAGAATGTAAACTGGCACAGCTATTATCAAAAACAGTATGAAAGTTCCTCAAAAAAATTAAAAATAGAACTACCATATCACCCAGCAATCCCAATTCTGGGCAAATATCCAAAGGAAATAAAATCAGTATCTCAAAGAAATATTTGCACTCTTATGTTCATTGCAGCATGACTCACATTAGCCAAACTCTATGAACAACCTAGTGTCCACAGATGGGTGAATGGATATTTTTAAATATGATGTATACAATGAAATATTATTCAGCCTTAAAAAATAAAAAAGACGGAAAGTCTGTCATTTGCAACAACACAGATGAATTTGGAGGACATTACACTAGGTGAAGTAAGCCAGATGCCAGAAGACAAATACTGCATGATTTCACTTATATGTGGAATCTAAAAATGTCAAACTCACAAAAATGGACAGTAGAATGGTGGTTGCCAGGGCCTAGAAGCTGGGGGAAATGGGAAGATGTTGGTCAAAGACTACAAAGTTTCAGTTATGCAGGATGAATAAATTCTGGAAATCCTAACGTGCAGCTTGGTGACTATAGTTAACGATACTGTATTATATACTTGACATTTGCTAAGAGAATAGATCTTAAGTGTTCTTAACACACCAAAAAAAAAAAAAAAAGTAATAATAAGGGTATCTATGTGAGGTGATGGATATGTTAATTAGCTCGATTGTGGTAATCATTTCACAAACTATACATATATTAAAACATCACATTGTATATCTTAAGTATATACAATTTTTATTTATCAAGTATACCTCAACAAAGGTTGGGGGAAAAAAAACAATATATAAAAAATTCTCTGGAACCAATAAAAAGGCTGAGATAATAATGGAAAAAAGCAAAAGAACCTACGAGGCACTTCTAAAATAATAGTATGTTCAAATGGCCAATAAAATATTTTTAATAGGGTGCATTCAATGCATATTCTTATAGAAATAAACATGATGAAGCATGCCCCAAAAGGGAATATTTGGAAACTGCATAGCCAAACATTTTTATTTTCCTACATCCCCAGAGAAATGAATAAAATTAAAAGGAAATTAACTGACACATTTTATGAAGGCTTCTAAATGTTCAATTAATCTACCGGGCAAAGGCAAATAGGAATAGGCAAATCAGATTTAGTGAGTTGATTTTCCACATGGAGTCAAGGTTAATTTATTCACTTATTTCTCAGGTTACATAGGCACTTAAGTACTCAAAGAACTTTAAACTTGCAATATTTCTATAAGTAATATTAACCCATAAAGTTTTATTATTTCTACAACATTGAGTAAGGTCTCATACATGGCAACTTAAGTTGAGACTCTGCCATCAAGAAATCTATAAGAAGCAAGATGGACTACCATATAAAAGAACAAACAAGCACATAGGTTATTATGTGTACATGTCTTATGAATACTAGTATCAATAATTAGTAGAAATAAAAAACAATAGCTTAGTATTTTACAGTTATAAAGCACTTTTCTAATATATGTGTTATACATTTCTCAGAATAACACTCTGAAATAAGATTTTATCCCCATTTCATAGGTAAAGAAACTGACACTGATCCTGATTGGGTGTGTATTTATTTTCTTACTAGTGGCGCATACTGAGCATTCCTGAATGTTCCTTCATTCTCCTTAGTTTTAATAGAACCACTCAAAGCTTAGCAAGGCACAAGGCACCCAGGCTAGAGACTATATTTCCATCTGAGTAAGTTTTGGCCACCAGGTAGTGAGTGGAATTGAGCTGTACAACCTCCAGATCACATCATTAAAGTCCATATCCTTCTTACACCCTCTCTCTTTCTGCAGGCTGCAAGGCAGATGTGGTGCCGGATTCAATCTTTAGAGGAGGGCAGCACCGTAGGAGATAATGGACCAATGAGATGGAAGGATCTTGCCCCTGGAGGATCTCCTGGAGCAGAGCTACTTCCCTACCTGTACCATACATTTACATGTGTGTACTGTTAACATGAGAGAAACACAAATACCTATCCTATGTTACTTAAGTCCTGTACTTTAGGTATCTCTCTTTCAATCCCTCTGTCTCTTTTCTCTGTCTCTCTGTCTCTCTCATCTCTGTCTCCATCTTCATCTCCATCTCGATTTCTCTTATCATTATTTTAGCCTTAACCACCTTACCAATCCATTACTGAATGAGTTAGAGATCGCATGGTTAAAGATGGAGCAAGAGCTTGATCCTTAATCCTGACTCCTGAGCCAATACCCTTCCCATTTACTTTAGGTTAAAAAAGAACTCTTGGCATAATAAGCAAGCATTACTGCAACAACAAAAAAATGTGTTATAGTGATTTTCTGGATCTTCTTGAACTTCTCACACCCTGTGGAACAGAGAATGTTAAAAGTAGTATGTGCTTCCTTCTCCATCCATTTTACCAGATTTAATTTTTAAAAACAGAGAAGGCAGAATGGTAAGACTCTCCAATTTCCCCCAGAAACAGCCATATACTCACTGCCAATTCTGTTTAACACAGGGGGCTTGCTATCTCTACAGCAGACCTGGCTGTGTTCCAGACAAGGAGTCAAGGAGTGCACCGTAGCACTGGGAGACTCTCATTGTGGAACATCCTCCTGATACAACTTCGGACCTCAGTCGTGGCCATTTCCCTTTCTTCATTGTTCCACTACTGCATCCATCTCTGCACAAATCTTAATTTAGCCACGATAAGCTCACCATACTTTTTTATGCCTCTATTTTCTTCCCTCATTATATTGCTTTTTGCCGATTTATTTGTTGCCCTCTGGTAAAAGAAACACAATTTACTTTAAAAAATGTATACATGGATAAAATACACACACACACACACACATACACACACACACACACACCCTAAAAGTTCACCAAAAACAAAACACATGACTAACTATATGTGATAAAGCAAGAATGTAACAAAGTTAACATCTAATAGAATCGTCTTAATATTTAAATACAACACAACAAAAAATTGCATATTGGAGTGATTTTACTGAATATCATGGATACGCTTTCCTGTTTATTAGTTCAATCCAATGTGGAACACACACAGATAGGGATACATGCTGATCTGATTCACTATTGAGCTTATTTCTTTTGTTTTTAATGAAGGCCGTGGTTGAAAATCCTAATTTACACAAACAGGTCATTGTGAACGGTATTAATAGCAGTATGTTCTAATAACAAGAAAATTCTTCAAGCTAACTGAAATTTATGGTAAAATTAAAGTCTGTGATCATTCTTCAGTGTAAATAAAGAACTATGCTGTAATACTTCATTTATATTTTCAGACACTAAGTTTAACTCAATTATTTGTTCAGGACTTTGAAAATCAAGTACATCTTTTATTTAAATGTTTCTCTTAATCTTTCAGATATATCTCTTGGAAGTAACAATTAAAAGTTTGAAATAGAGAACTGAAATGTAATAATATCTCTAATTTTACTTTTTTCAAATTGTCATTAAAAGTTACAATGCTGAGAAAAAAATAGCTCTGACCATTACTTATAAATCTCACTGTAACAATATTTTTTTCTTATTATCTCAGATATATCTGATTTGTTGAAATATGTCATGTAGTTTCAAATTTAATTGACTACGAATGCCAAAAATATTTTTTAAATATGCCAAACTCTCTTACCTAAATATCATCTTTAGCTTGTTGATATGACAAACAACACTGACACTGGTGGCTTCTGATATTTTTAAATAATTCCACTGCATTTTCCAGTTATACTTACTCCTCCACAAACTTCTGATTCCTTTACAGTTTTTCCACTTTGTTTTATATTAATCAACAGTACATTTTCCTAATTCTATAGATATGTCTCATCCAGTTGTGGGTGGATTAAATTTAAACATAACAAACCTTCATAAAATCATCTTGCCATATAACTCTGGCCTAAAATTTTGTAACATGCAAAACTGGTGCTATCATCAACTTGTAGCATAAAATCTACACCAGCTGTTATTCATGTAATAAGTATTACCTCTAAATATTCTGCAACTGTGCATATTTGAGAGGATAGTGGGTTATTAATAAACAATGTAGTTTTAACCTGTAAGTTGTTTAATCACCAAAAATCCCAAATACCTCACCCATATCTACTGAAAGAACATATTTTAGCATCTTGATGAGACATTTGTCTTATGGCACACAATTACAAGCAAATTTGTCTCTACTGAGAATTTCTCAGAGGAGATCAAGATGGCAGAGTAGGACACAGAACTCTCCTTCTCCCCTGAACATATCAAAAATACATCTACATGTGGAACAATTCTCACTGAAAATTAACTGGAGCTTGGCAGAAAGAATCCTGAACAACAAAAGCTGTAAGAAAGAGCCACATGGAATTGGGTAGGAAGGGAAGAGAAGCGATCTGCTTGGGACCTGTGCCCCTGGGAGGGGACTCAGAAGAGGAGGGAGATTACGCGGGTGGAGATACTCCCTGAGGAGTGAGCAGTTCGAGCCACATACTGGGGACCCCAGCCATGGGGTCCAACACCAGGAAGACAAATCAGCTTGGCTGTTTGGAGCGCCTGTGGGAAGCCTGGGCTCCGCTACTGAGGAGTGCACACACACTTGCTTACTCCCAGAACAGGGCAGAGCGGGAGGACTGAAACGCCACTGGTCGCTGGTCAGTTTCCTGCAGCTGCCCTGTCGTGTGCCCCAGCCTCAGCAGAGCGACCGCTCTGGCCCTGCTTGCCTCACAACATAACGCCACACTGGGGTGAGGGGTGTCAGCCAAGGGGAGAGCTCAACTGTGAGGGACACAGGCAGCTCAGACCCAAAGTGGCATCTGCGCAGGGCAGGGACAGCCGTTACTGGCACTTATACAGGCAGCACATCAGAAGCAGACCGCCACAGCCTGCACCCAGACCCATGCTGAGCACCCACACCAGCCCCCCTTGCTCCAGCACTATTTATTCCCTTCTGGGCGAGGGTGCTGATGCTGGGAGAAGGGAGAGCACATACTTAAAGGGAATGGAGCCAGCTCAGACCCGATCCTCTGGGCTTCTGCTCCAGCAACCTGGGGCCCAAGCATGCCCCTGATAGGGTGGTGACAGCTACTGAGCAGAGGAAAAGCCCTCACCTGGCTCTGGCCTTAGCCCCTCCATCTCCAGCCCCGCCTCCTACCACAGTGATAGCTGCCAGCACTCTGAGGAAAGCCGTGAATTGTATTCACATCAGATCCAGCTCTGCCACCATAGCCACTGGGCAGGAACAGACTGTATAGGGATGCTCCTATACGAGGACATCCTTCAAGACCTCAATAGGTAACTGTTTCGCCTAATTTCATAAGAGACAAAGATAAGCAAAATAAGAAGACAAAGGAATTTGTTTCCATTGAAAGAGCAAGAGAAAATCCCTGAGGAAACAGCTAAGGAAAAAGAAATAAACAATTTACCAATTTACCAAAGAATTCAAAGCATTAGTAATAAGAATGCTAACTGACTCAGGGAAAAGGATAAAGGAACACAGTGAGAACTTTAACAAGGAATTAGAAATATAGAAAAGAAACAGAACTGAAGAATATAATAACTGAAATAAAAAACACACTAGAAGGAATTAACAGCAGACTAGGTGATACAGAAGAACACACAAGTGATCCTGAAGATAGAATAATGGAAATCACCCAATCTGAGCAGCAAAAAAAATTTTTTTTAATGAGAAAAGTTTAAGGAAGCTCTGGGACAACATCAGGCATACCAACATTTGCATTATATGGGTCCCAGAAGGAGAAGAGAAAGGGGTCAAAATGTATTTTACGAAATTAAGGCTTAAAACTTCCCAAATCTGAAGAAGGAAACAGATATCCAAGTACAGGAAGAACAGAGGGTCCCAAACAAGAACCACACCAAGACATACCATAATTAAAATGGCAAAAGTTAAAGTGAGAATTCTAAAGGCAGCAAGAGAAAACAAAGAAACATATACAAAGGAACACCCCATAAGGCTATCAGCTGATTTTTCTGCATAAACTTTGCAGGCCAGATGGGACTGGCATGACACATTTAAAGTGCTGAAAGGGAAAACCTGCAACCTGGGATACTTTACTCAGTAAGGTTATCATTTAGAATTGAAGAAGAGATAGAGAACTTCTCAGACAAGCAAAAACGAAAAGAGTTCATCAATACTACACCTACCCTAAAAAAAATGTTAAAAAGTCTTCTTCTCTAAGTGGAAAAGAAAAGGCTATAACAAGAAGTGAGAATACAGTGGGAAAGGAAAAAATCCCACTAGTAAAGGTGAATATATAGTAAAGGCTGAGGATCAACCACTTGAATAAGATAGTATGAAGAATAAAAGACAAAAAAATTATAAAATCCACTATAACTACAGTAATTAGTAAAGGGATAAACATGAAGATGCAAAATACAACATCAAAAACACAAAATGTGGGGAAGGGGAGTAAAAATGCAGATCTTTTATTGATAGAATGTGTTTGAACTTAAATGACTACCTGTTTAAAACAAAGATATAATTATAGGTCAACATATATGAACCCCAAGGTAACCACACATCAAAAACCTACAATAGATACACAAAAACAAGAGAGAAAGCTTTTGTGTACAAAAATATAATGACCTGTAACACATAGGTTTGTCATTTTCATTGAATTTTATACTTTGAGAAAATCACAGTTGAAATAATATTCATTTTCAAGTCTTGCCCTTAATTTTGTCTCTTGGAAATGTAGCTTATAAGAAATCAAAGTTTACTGATTAGAACTATGGTGGCATTGGACTGTATCAATTTAGCCAAGCTGGAACTACATTTCCTAGAATCCCCTTCTTGTATGGCTACAACTGAGATTGGCCACAATAGAAATTTGCATGGTATTTGAAAATGGAAGTGAGAAAGCAACACTTCTCTTCCCTTCTCTCCCCTTCCTTTCCCTCCCTCCCTTCCTCCTTTCCTTCCTTCTCTCCTTCCTTTTTTTTTTTATCCCTTTTGAAGGTCAGTGTAAGGGTGTCAGGCAATACAGCAGCTCATGTACCTTATTGCTGATCTGCTAACAGCTCACCTTACCGGTAGGAGAGAGCAGGCCCACAGCATTTCCAGCTTCCAGGGGATTTACTCTTTATGCTTCTCTACAAGCTGGGCCAGGTGTGTGTGTAGCTCTATGGCAAAGGGTGCCAGCTTCTATTGAAGGTCACCCACATCATCTTTTTGGGTTGGAGATGACAAGAGAAAGACTAGGTTCCAGTATGCCCCTGCTCTTATCCATTTCATGTTCTACTCTCCTTCCCAACAGCCAGCCTGGCTGACCCATAGCAACATGAGATCCAACACCAGACTCAAGAGTCCTTGGGTAGACATATCCATTAGGTCTCATAATTATATAATAAATAATAATAAATCCTATAATAAATCCTTTATTCTATATCACTCATACTGGTTGTGGTTTTCTGACCAAACCTTGACAATTGTCAACATTTTCTCAATGTTGACTATTTACATTTCCATACCCAACAGCTGAACCTGAACATGCCTTTGTATTTTTCACTTCATCATCCTCCTTCTTCTAATAATAAAAACCACTTATTTAAAAGTAAGTGCATTATTGCCAGTCCCTGGCATACGGTAAGTGCTTTATTGGCATTAAGTAGCTATTATTATTATATGCCACAAATTCAGATAAAGCACCAATGAGCAAAAGACCAAAGCTCCTTCTAGCTAGTGTGTTGCATTTATAACATCCTTTCCACTAATTTCTGTCACAACAATTCACAAGTGGCCACAGCATAAATTCTAATGTGCCCTGTTCTTGCTAGGAATTCCTGCAATGCACTCTAATATTTTCTATTCTTTCTATTTGATTTTATTAACATGCTGCCCACATAACTCTTCCTCTAGGGAATCTTTTTTTTTTTTTTTTTTTTTGAGCTTCTTGAATTAGGCCTGGAAGCCTGAAACAATTTGGATGGGAATGCTAGGGAGAGTTACAATGAATTGCTCAAATTAATCAGTTTCTGCCCCTGGAGCTATGATAAGTTCCCCAAAGTGCACACTGCTATATAATGGGGGAGGAGTGGTATGGATGTTGAGAAGACCTCGCCAATATCTACTATTTTCCATATATTATCACATACCTATGAGTAAACACTTTGGGAAATTCTCTTTTTCTGAACCTTGGTCCTTAACATTATTTAACTCCCATAACATGGATTATGACATATTTTAATAAAATCTCCTAATATTGTTCCAGCTTCTACCCCAAAATGCTGCTCATAATCTACTAAATTGACTTCATGGCCTATTAAGTTATAATTTATAGCTTACAAAACCCTGTACTTCCTACAATAGCTGAGCCATCATTTCATGCCTGCTCTTGGATCAGCCTTTCCAAACAAACAAAAAAAAAAAAATGAAGAGGTCAGGATCACCTTCTAGCATACTCTTCTGTCCCTTCCTGACTGTCACCCACTGCAGTGCTTCCATCAGTGCCTAGTGTTTTTATTTTTTCTTTCCCTCGTTCCCTAACATCACAGTGTAGCATTTAAGAGCACAAATACTGGAATCAGAGACCTGAATTAGAGCCTCAGTATTGCCCCTCATTACTTCTCTGGCCTTGAACAATATTATTTACCTCTTTGAGCCTCAGTTTTCCCTACCTGCAAAAATGGGAATAATATAATTAACACATTCATAATATTAAAGTGAGGACCAATTGAGATAAGACGAATACCTGGAACATGATAAAGTACTCAATACAAATTAGCCATGATTATTGCTCTAAAAGCTAACTCACATAATGTGATAAGCTAATTGCTCATTTTTATAAAAGACTACTTAATGTTTTCAGTTCCAGGATACTAGATGTCAAAAACTAAAGCAAGTAACTCCTAACTATAGAATGTCAAAGATTAGTCAACTGATAAAGAAGGAATTTTTATGACCAAAGAGTGCTTTTCATATGCCCTCAAGTCACATTACAGATAGCTATATACTTGACCCCATTCTTGCTAAAAAGAAGGAAGAAAAAAGAAAGCAAAAAGCAGATTTTCTTTTTTTAAAGAGCAGTAGCAAAATTTCTCTTTGTCTCTGAGGTAGCCTGGAAATATTTCAGAATTAGACCCAAGGATGTAAATTATCTGTCTTTCTCCTTCTAAGACTAATATTTTAAAAAAGCAAATCTTAAGAAATGATTATACATTGTACTCTTTTGGAAAACAAGTAAATCAAGGAGTGAATTTTAGCTGAATGAAAACTGTTTTTAGATTTATTAACAATCTGCATGACCCCCCAACCCTTCCCAAATGAATCTTCCAATTTGTCACAAGCTATTTTATACTTTTGTTGAAATCTATTTATGCAATCACATTACTTATTCACAGCCAGGAGATCAGAGCCCTAAAACAAAAATCACGTCAAACGCTGCCAACAGAATGTGAAAAGGCTGTAAAATTACCCATCCATAGTTATGAAGCTGTTATTAACCCTATGGCAACAGGCGAATTTAGAGAAGTTATTTAAAGTTGTCATTCAGAGAGTTTTAGCACACCATTGTGGTCCTATATTTTCCACATCCATTACATTTGATTTATAAGTTTTTGCTTTTGTAATGCCTAACATTTGACCATTAGTTGTATGGCTTTTTGCAATTGGTTATAACTAAATAGAAGTTATATGTTGTATTTTGACAATAAATGCATGGTGTAGATTTATGTTCTTGTGTTCAATGTTACTCTGTTCTGAATATTCAGTTTCCCAAAAATCAACTTCAGTGGTCTCAGCTGCTACCCATGAGCTTGATTTGGTGCTAAACAGAGGCACTTTCAGCTAGGGGACATGGGAGCATGAGTGAAAGAGGAAAATCTGAATAACTCTAGAGACAAAAAAAAAGAGAGAGACAGGATTTGATCCTTTGGGTTTTTCCTTTCTTTCACTGTTTTGATATTGGAGTATCTTATGAGTGAATTGAATTTCAGTAAGATAATCAGCTATGAATTCACTCTTAATTCTTTCAATTTACTGTTGTAACATATCATTCTTTAAATTTATGCTTCATAACTGAATTGAAATGGTTAAAGAAGACCTAACTTATGACTGGGATACAATGGGAGCAAGAAAAGAATCAAAATGTAACTTTGTATATCTGTCTAATTATAGATGAACTTTTTTGTATAATTGATTGTGTTTTGAGATGAGCTTATTAGCTTATGCTAAAAAAAAAATCCATCCCATTACATTCTGATTATTGTTTCTTCCAATATACTTGTTAAAACACTATTCAATCTTTCTTAATGGATTAAAATTAAGCTGACGTGAATAACAAAAAGAAGCCAAATGCAGAGATGTAGGAGGGCAATCACTACTAAATAATTTGTATCTTCAACAATAACAACTCTTAAAAATGTTTTCATAATTTACCATGTTTTCACAGTAACCCGTGTAAGAGTACAATACAATTTTACAAAGCTCAAAACCAAGGGAAATTAAACAATATATTATTTATCATATATACAATGGTTATAAAACTTTACTTTTAAAAAGCAAATGAATGATACACATCTATTTATAACCAAATAGAAAGTAGAAACAGAAATCTGAATAGTGATTGCCATGGAGGGCAGAGATGTAAGATAAAGGAAGAACACAAAGAAAGATGAAGGCTATTGCTGGTGTTCTAGGACAGGGGTTGGCAAACTTAGGCCCACAGGCCAAATCCCATTGCAACCTGTTGGGAAAATAAAGATTTTCCATTTTTTTACATATTGTCAGTGGATGCTTTGTACTACAGCAGCAGAGTTGAGAAGTTGCAAAAGAGACTATATGGCCTGCAGATCCTTAAATATTTACTATCTGGCTCTTTACAGAAAATTTTTGCTGGATCCTGACCTAGCCTGTAAAAGTAAAGAAGGCTTCTATTAACTATTATTCACACGTGGAATGATAGGTTTTACTAACCCCTTCATTCTCTTCAAGCTTACCTATCTTCATCCCTGATGAAAAATGGTTCATTCAGCACAAAATTACATATAAGCAGTGGAAGGATGCGCAATTGATATTGAAAAGGCCAAGTTGTGTTTGTTTTATAGGTTCTCCAATCTGAAGAAAGTAAGAATCCAACATATTCTTTTTAGCATGGAACCAGGAAAGTGTTCTCAGTTTTGACTACAACAGAATTATGGAATAAGTTTTTAGCCACACATTGAGGCTGACTGTATATATACCAAAAGAGAGCTTGATGGAAATAGAACTTGAAGGTATAGACTTGAAGGAATGATTTTACACCATCTTCTAGACTCCAATTAACTTTTTGATTAGATACAAGTTAAAGTACAGTGGTTCTTTTTAGTGATTAACTGTCCTTATACACCATTCCAGAAAGTGCAGATCATAAGAACAAGGTTAAATAAAGACCAGTGGTTTTCAACCAGGGGTGATTTTGACACCTTCCCACCCCTCACATGGAACATTCAGCAATATCTGGGAACTTTCCACTTGGTTGTCACCACCAAGGTACCTAGTGAGTAGAGGTCAAGGATGCTGTGAAATATCCTAGAATGCACAAGGTAGCCCAGAACAAGAAAGCCTCAAATGTCAATTGGGCCAAGGCTGAAAGACCCTAATATGTATTCTTGGATTGTGTCTGTTGACAATTAGAGTCAAGATTCTGATGGTGAGGCCAAATTCAAGGTAAGTGACACCCACTGCAAAATTCCTTCTGGATCTGATCCATGTGATGCACACACAGACACACAAGCAAGCACATCCTACACACTCTAATACATACATTCTACATAATGAGAAAACTTGAGGCATTCTCCATGATTCAAACTTCTTGGGTATATATATTTTTCAAATCAAAAATATTGTTTAGTCTGAATTACCCATAGGGATTGCCTAAGTTCTTTAGTTTATTCTGCACACAAGGAGACAGCACATAGATATCATTTTTTTTCATTATACTATTGCTTATACTTTATCATTTCATATAGATAATTGACCGTCTTTCAACAATATGAATTGCCAAAGAACACTTTTGTGAGGTATTTCATTTGTTATGCAGCTTTGAGCAGCCTGTCAGCATCTGCACATGCCTTAATCCACGTCCAAATGACATTATTGAGCACTCTTTTTAAAGAGTGTCTGGAAAATTACATGTCATGAACTTCAACAGTCTGGCTGTCACCACCAGGAGGAAAAAAAATGATTTCAGCAAATGTTTCAGATGTATCCCAAAGAGGCAGTGAACATTTTCATTGAAATAAAGAATCTGTTCTATAACTAGTATTCCATAGATAAATATTTCCTTTTTAATTTTAGTGTATTAATGGGTATTTCTAATCTTCACAAGAAGATATGACAGCTTTGTTGTTCATTAAGTGTCTCATTAGTAGGCTCTGAAAAAGTAGGATTCTAAACAACCAAAATTAGAAAATGTTAATGGACAATTCTGAAACCTTTAAAATGCATGCTCTGATGTTCATAATCACAGCTAGCGTGTCCATCATTATTTATTTATAGATGTTGTTAGTAAAGATCTAGTAGAAACACTTATTAAGGAAATTGGAATAGTTTCTCTGCAAATGAATTAGCAATGTCTTATTCTGTGTGGTCTACTTTAAATGTTAAAATTATTAGGGTTTACAATGTGCCTTAATATTGTAAAGTTCATCAAGTGAAATATAAGACATTCTCAGAATTAATTTTAATTAATTGCTCTATTCACGACTAACCTAGACAAATTATGAAGCAGATAGTATGTACCCCAGCCTGCTTTCTACCCAATATAGTTATAGGTTCAAGGGCCTCTTTTCATTGTTTTATTTTATTTTTAACTAACTCCATTCCTATTTGTCCAAGTTGTTTATGTTTCCAACAGTGCAATTGCCTTAGAAACATTTTGTGGTCCACTCTATCAGACAAAAACCACATCCACAAATCTAGCCAGAATGATCCCTTCTCTACCTTGAGCTGCCCCTGAAGCTGTTTTATGACCACCATGCCCTTAAAAGTATTATTGTTTAAAAGCAATGATTTTCATGGCATGCTCTTCAGATTCTAAAGGCATGTTTTTCTTTTTGAGGGTCCACCTTAACCTTACATTTTACATAAAAGAGTAAAATACTAATTTTAAGTACAGTGTGAAAAGTTAAGAATATATATTGTAATTCCTAGAACAAACACTTAAAAAGTAATTCAGGAAGGTATGGCCAAAATGCCAATAACTAAATTAAAAATGGAATTTTAAAAAGTATTTGATTAATCAAAAACTGCAAGAAAGGAAGAGCAGAGGAACCAAAACAGAGGTGGCAAAGAGAAAACAGATTAAGAATTGATAGAATAAATCCAACAAAACCAATAATTTCATTAAATGTTAATGGACTACACGTCCAATTAACAGAACTAAATTGTCAAATAGGATTTTTTTTTAAAAAAAGCGAAGCCCAACTACATGCTGGCTCTTGCATACATGAACTTTAAAAATAAAGAACAGATGAACTTAAAGTAAATAGATGGGAAACATACCAGGCCAACAGTGAGCATGAAAAGCCTGAGGTAATGTTATATTAACATCAGACAAAATATATTTCAAGACAAAGTGTATCCTATGACCTGAGTGATAATGAAAATACAATCTATAAAATATGTGGGATGCAAATGAAACCATGCATATAGGGAAATGTTTAACTTTAAGTGCTTATATTAGAAAATGGAAAAGATTTGAATCTAATGGCTTAAACTTCCACTAGAAGAAACTAGAAAAAGAATAGTAAACCAAGAATAAAAAGAAGGCGAAAAAAAAACCAAAAGTAAGGGTAGAAATCAAAGAAACAGGAAACTGACAATTGAGAAAACTTAAAATGCCAAAAATTGTTTGAAAAGATCAACGAAGTTTATCAACCACTGGCTATACTGATCCAGAAAAAGAGAGAGAGAATGCAAATTACCAATATCAGTTTTGGAAGAGGTGTTGTCACTACAGATCTAAAAGACATTAAAAGGATGGAAAATAAGGAAATATTTTGAATAAACGAATGTCAACAATTTGGACTACCTAATAATAATATCTACCTTGAGAAGCTGTTGAAAAAGAATAATGTTTATAAAGAGAATGTATATAAAATGCTTAGGTTACATTGGTGCCAACAATAAGCCAGGCCTTATATATCTCATACAGGCTTATAACTCCATGGGCAGGAATGACTTGCTTAATAGATAAGAAAACAGGAGCTTAATAATGGTAATTAACTTTTAAGGTTTACACAGACAATAAAGAAAAGAGTTTTTGTTCCAACCCATTGTCGACTTGGCTCTAAAGCCTATACCTTTTAAATGATATAACATGATGCTATAGTAATAGATATATTTTTACCTTAGTTGATGTTTGTAAAAAGCTATATCTAAATATTATCCTCTGTTTTCTTATCACTGCTAACCTTCTAGATGTGAGAATTGTATATTTTGAAAAAATTAGTTGAATTTTTCTTTTAAATTTAAAAAATATGGGATAATAATTTGTACTCTAAAAATTATGAAATTACAAGTGAATTTTAAGTAGTATGAACATAATATAAAATAACCATAATCACAATAATTTCTCTAGGTCAGGAAGCAGGTTTTATACAACTTCATACTTGCCATAGGAACAAATTCAGTGTCATCCAAATATTTTTAACCAAATCATTTTTAAATTGTTGTTAAATGCTATATCAATACCCCAAAGTATAGAATATAAATTTAATTTATAAATGTATAATTTATATACAAATTAAATGGACTTAGACTAACAATAAAACAAAATTATTCTCTAATAAATCATGCTGAAAATGCAATTAATTACTTAGTTAAATTAATTAAATTTTTAAAGCATCAACAAAAACCATCTTGGCTCAGATTTCTCATCATCAAGATGCTAAATGACAGTGGAACAAAGTTTTCAATTTCTACATGAAATTATAATATACCCTTATTTCTATGCCATGGCAAATTATAAATCAAATGTGAATCCAAATCAAAGATATTTACAGATATTCAAGAACTCAAAACATTAATTCACTATTCTTCCAGGATATCCACTTAAAAATGTACACTTAAATAAGTGGAAAATAAGAAGGAAGACTTAGGATATGAAAAACAGTGAGCTCTCCCAGGATTCCAGTAGAATGAAGTGCCGAGATGACAGTTGTGCAGCAAGTCTAGGAAATAACCGGTCCAAATTAGAAGAGGAAGTCAGTGGGCTCCAAGAAAAAATTCCTCATAAAGAATGCCACGAAAAACAACACAAAAATACATTTTATGGAAAACTCATGGTTCAAATATGAAGCAAATTACAATGTGGCATGATATACAGCAATTTATGAAGGGTTAGAAAAACTAATCCAGTTGACCTTAATTTTGCTGATATTCTTTTTCTAACAATGAAGTCTTAACAGTGGACCTTTAGGAAGAGAATTCCAGCACACCCCTTGATTCTGAAACTAAAAATATTAAAATAATAAAATTTATGTAGAATCAATGTATAAAAAATCCTGAGATATTTATTTAAATATAGATAACACATGAAAAATTTACATGGATAAGGATATAGGTAAAGCATAGGGTATTTACCTCAAGTCAACCTATAGATTAACAATGAAAGACCCCATTATGCTTGCAGAACCAAACATAAATATTATCAATAATAATAATGTGAAAGTAAAATTATAGATGGCAAAATTAGAAGACGAATGGTAAGGGTGCTAATAACCTTGTCTTATATTAGTGCAAAACCAAGAAGAGTCACTGTCTGAATTTGATGGAATAATAAATGTAAGTTGATAATTAATGCTTAAAGTTATAAAAGGAACTAATAAAAGATAATTAATGATACCAAGGACAATGATTGAGAGAGCAGGAAGGGACTGAAAAATATGAGTTAAAATACTTATCTTTCATAGTAGAGGCAATAGAGTTGATATTTCCAAAGTTGATATTTCAAGAAATACCTTATTATTTAGATGCATGGGATTATCCAACAAAAGATCTAATAATAACAGTTGAAAAATGATAGTTTCTGACAAGGGAGTATAAAGGATGGAGCTTTTCATTATAAGCTTTTCTGTACTACTGGAATTTTTAGCATACCTATTCTGTTTTGATAAAAACAAATAATTTTAGAGAAAATATAAAACAAAGAGAAAGAGTATTTCATAGATAATAGCATATAAACTTGACTAACAAATGAAAACTCTGAATATATTGCCATTGACATGAGCAAAAAAGCCTATAAAGCCAAGAATAGAGCGAATTTCTTAAAGAAGTAGACAATGGCTATAATTCATGTAAATTATTCTATATGCAATTTCATTAGCAATAAAATAAAATTGATACAGCAAGAATAATTTTATTTCTAAAAGTTCTGCAGGCAAAACTCTTATATAAGCTAAAAGAAAAGTAGAGTCAAAATACTGCTGAGCAGCTGTGGTGCTAAGTCACTCCCGAAAAGATCCAGGTCGTCAGTAAATCAAGTACTTCAATAAAATTCTTAAAAGCATAAGAATGTATAACTGTATTCCAATAATGAGAAATATAAATAATGAAAAATGTCCACCAGAACAGTCTGCAACAGAATTTCTGAGCCATTCACAATGCTTTCATTAAAGTTTGGCTGTCACCAATTAAGATAATAGAGAAAATTTCTCCTTCCAAGATGAGATCTTAGGATCCGTAGGCCTTTCTCTCTACTTGCAGTCTCTTACTTTATGTCACCTAAAAGCCCAGACTATTTTAACAGTTTTAGAAATCTCAGACCTCAAACTACGTAAGGAAAATGTAATTTAAAAGTTCACAATTTTATACTACTCAATGAGTTTAAATCCTGAAAACTCCAATTGTCTTTCAGTCTTCTCAGCTTCAACCCTTCTCCAGGTAAACTGGATTCACCTGTGAATATATCCTTTGACTCATCAGGTGCTTATCAGGACACACTTACTTCCACCTACTTCCTAAGAGTATGTACTCTATTTCTGACTACAACCTTGAAAAGTAAGTATTTTCTGTCTGTACTCCGTATATGCAACTTGATTTCAAGAAAAATATACTATTCTCACACAGCCATCTAGGGGTTATTCAATATCTTATGATAAGTAGTGTGGTCCAAAGAATCTTTTTGCTCTGAAATGCATTCAAGTAGATTCTCTTATGTTAGTGACTACAGAATTGCAGGGCCAAGTAGGTTATACTGCTTGTGCTAAGACTGGGAAATGGAACAGGCAATCTTTATGGGTATGTTTTGTTTTCATAGTCTTAATTAGCCAGGTATTATTAAAATTACTAGAAGGAGGCAGTGGTAGGAGATCATTATAGTCAATTGGAGCATTATATTAAAAAGAGTAGTAGTGCATGGTAATCCAAACAGTCACTTCTCTTAAACCACTATTAGTATAGCACAATTGCAAAGCTCCAACAAGAAACAGAATACAGAAATCTCAGAAAGCCTGCAAAACACAGGCAATAATAGTAACAGTATCAACAAAGAATGACATGTGTTGAGTACTTATTATGTGTCAGATACTTTACCTATATTATCTTATTTAAATCTCAAAAAATCCTATACACTATGTGCTTTTACAACCCTCATTTCGTAGATGAGGAAACAGAAACTTAAAAAGGATATCTAACTTGCCCATATCTAGCAAGTGGTAGGACAGCAATTTAAACCCAGACAGTAGAATTCCAAATCTGATATGATTAAGCAGTCTGCTACATTCAAGCAGTCTGCTAGTTCAAGACAAAGATTCACATATAAAGAGTCGAAAACAGATTTTACTGGAGTTGAGCTAAAAGATATGAATTAGGTATCAATGAAAAAGGGTAACTGATGGTTTTATAAAGGAAAATAAGACAAAGGGGGATTAACAATCTGTTGAACTAGTACTAAGTGGAATTTAAAGGTGCCTTATTTTCATTACTCTAGGAGGTGGATCAAAAAAGATCTTGCTGTGATTTATGTCAAAGAGTGTTCTGCCTATGTTTTCCTCTAAGAGTTTTATAGTGTCCGGCCTTACATTTATGTTTTTAATCCATTTTGAGTTTATTTTTGTGCATGGTGTTAGGGAGTATACTAATTTCATCCATTTACATGTAGCTGTCCAGTTTTCCCAGCACCACTTATTGAAGAGACTGTCTTTTCTCCATTGTATATTCTTTCTTCCTTTGTCATAGATTATGTGATCATAGGTACATGGAAACAACCTAAGTATCTATCAACAGAGGAATGGATAAAGAAGATGTGGTACATATATACAATGGAATATTACTCAGCCATAAAAAGAACAAAATAATGTCATTTGCAGCAACATGGATGGACCTAGAGATTGTCATACTGAGTGAAGTAAGTCAGGCACAGAAAGACAAATATCATATGATATCACTTATATGTGGAATCTAAAAAAAAGGGTAAAAATGCACTTATTTACAAAGTAAGAGTCATGGATATAGAAAACAAACCTATGGTTACCAGGGGATAAAGGAGGAGAGGGATAAATTGGGAGATTGGGACTGACATATACACACTACTATACATAAAATAGATAACTAATAAGAACCTGCTGTATAGCACAGGAAACTCTACTCAATACTCTGTAATGGCCTATATGGGAAAAGAATCTAAAAAAAAAAAAAAAGAGTGGATATATGTATATGCGTAACTGATTCACTTTGCTGTACACCTGAAACTAACACAACATTGTAAATCAACTATACTCCAAGAAAAATTTATGAAACTAACACAACATTGTAAATCAACTATACTCCAAGAAAAATTTTAAAAGTTAAAATTAAAAAGAAATTTTAAAAAGAAATTTTAAAAACATTTAAATAAAGGTGCCTTAACCACTTTTGGAAATATCCCTCAAAACTCAAGACTGATATAGGACACAATAGGCATAAACCACAATTAATGAAATATGAGAAAGGCAAAGCTAAGGGTGAACATATTTTAAGAGTTTATTTGTAAGCAATTTTAATTTAATTAATTCAATTAATTTAATTTAATGAGTATATTTTAATAAAACAAGTTAAACTTATTTCTACACATCAATAAACTATTATGAAAGGAAAAAAAGAAGGAATATTAAAAACCAAAAGGATCTAATCTTATAAAAAAAGACTGATATAGAGATTTGTATGGTAAATGGAGGTGAGGAAATCATGAGGTTCACTATTACATTGTTTAATGGGTCATTAATATCCATTAATATCCATTTCTGTGTTCAACCTGACATTCATTTTTCTCTTTTCTGTAAGTGTTATTGTTGCAGTTACATTTGCCCTATTTGCTGAACTTTGAACCAGTGAGACCCTCAGTAGTCTTGTCCAGATGAAGGAATTATCTAGCCTTTTGGGGAATAGAATAGAAACAACCTGATTGAAAAGACTCAAGATTCTACAACTCTGGATCTACATTGGGATAGAAATTTTCAAGACCATTTGGAATTGAAATACCATCTTCTTTGAGAATTTTGTTTTCTAGCGTTGTGAATACATTTAAATATTAGATTAATAGATGAATAGGTGAAAAGATAGGTAAGTAGATAGATAGATAGATAGATAGATAGATAGATAGATAGATAGATAGATAGATAGATAGATAGATTTCTAAGAGAACTTGTGAACATACAGTGTAAACTATGATGTAAAAATAGTGTAGTCAAAAGGAAAGAATTAAACTCAAATTCTACCTAAAATAATTCACTTTTGAGATTTCACCAATAAATTCTTTGCTCAAGTTACACAGACAAAATATAATATTTTATGTCAGTAGGACATTTCATGGCTTGTCACCTTCATATTTAAAAACAAGTTTTTAACTCTCCTTTTCTCTGAGTTGGCTCAGGTTTTCAAAAGTTTCTCTTAGATATAGCCATTCAGCACAGTGTGATTGCTACATGTAATATAATATAACAAGACAGCCCATTAACGTGTTCTCTAAAATACCCTTAAGTAACTGACTTAATACAATATTTAGAATGGTGCAGTCAGGTGGGAAATCTTGCTCTTAACTATACTGACTGCTGAGCACAGATTATAGCAGTTTCCCTCCAGCCTTTTATCCCAGAGCTTTCAGGGTCAATTTGTTCCTCCTAGAATCAAGTGCTCCAAATCAAAAGTTTTTAAAATAGCATTTTCTTCTTTAGAGCACAGATTTTAAAATAGAATAAAGAGGATTCTCCTGCTTGCTTTACTGTTTTCTTCCTGTCTCCACAGAAATGTTCATCATACTCAGTCTCCATTAACTGCTCAACTACAAAGTTTATACAAAACTTTAAAATTAACATAGTTGATGTGGATTCATTATTTCAGAAGAGGTTTTTCTAAATGTTACTCTTCCAAGCCTCACTTTTTCCTTTATATAGTCAAAGTACAAATGTACGACCCACTGTTAAATTACATTTCTCTAGCCATGGAACATAAATGTTTGTTTCTCTTGGACATTATCTATCACTTACAACAGAATCTCAAGCTCTTTGGACATATTAAAATTTGAAAGTATTTAAATTATAAATTCCATAATTCTTCATCTTGAATTCTACACTTACTGAAGCTTTGTTAACAAGTGTTATATTTATTAACAATGTTATATTTATTAATATTATATGTATAACATTTATGTGTGTATATATATATATATAATAAGTTACCAAAATATTATATTCCAACTTTAAACTTTGACTAATTAACTGTAAGATAATATATTTTGGTTTTCAAATAAAAAAGTAAGCTATACTAAATGAGACTTAAAGGAAATTGTATTCTTATTATTTTTAACAATATGTGTATGAAAATATCAAATTCAGACCCAAAGTCAGATCAATGAAGTCATCACTTATTCATTCTTCAACTGATCTTGTGCCAATCCTTGTACTAAGTACTGGAGATAGAAATATGAATTAGATATATTCCTTCTAGTAGAAGAAACACACAAAAACAGATCTCTGTAATATAATGTCTTATTGCAGCAGTAGAGAATGCAAAGGTGTTTTGGAAGCATCAAAGAGTACAACTATATCTGGTTGGGTGTGAAACGAAGGGATAGTGGCAAGAAGACTTCTTGGAGATGGCTCGTGTGTTGAGGCTTTAAATAGAAATATGAGTTAGATTACTCAAGAGTAAGAGTTAAGAGGATTCTAGGCAGAGATACCAGAATTAATAAAGATATAGAGGTAAGAAATAGCATGGTATGTGTGATAAACTGTGAGTCATTCAGTGACCTGAAGAGAAAAACAAATGTCAGGAATTGGTTTAGATTTGAAACTTGAAGACAGGCCAAAGACAGATCATTAAATGCATAGTGAGACATATGAACTGCCTTGGACTTTAAATAAGTTTTATTCTGCTCTTCCTTTCTCCTGAGACTCCAATTACATGTTTGACAGACTCCTTGGTATTATCCCAAAAGTCACTGAGATTATACATTTGTTAGTTTTTTTCTCTACCTAGGCTTCATTTTCCATACTCTCTATATCAACATATTCAAGTTCACTGATATTCTCTTCTGCAGTGTCTCACCTGCTATAATGCCAATCCAGTGAATTATTTTCATATTTTATTTTTTACCTCTAAAAGTTCCACTTACTTCATTTTATAACTTCCATTTCTCTTCTCATTATGTACGTGTTTTCTGTTTTTACTTTTTTAACCATTTTTTATATTGAAGTATAGTTAATTTACAATATTACATTGGTTTCAGGTGTACAACATACTGATTCGAAATTTTTACAGATTATAAATGTCAGACAGAGAAAGACAAATAGTGTATTTTTCACTTACATGTAAAATCTAAAAACTAAAACAAGTGAATGAATATAACAAAACGGAAACAGACTCACAGATACAGAGAACAAACTGGTGATTACCAGTGGGGGGGGGAGGGGCAAGATAGGGGGAGGGGATTAAGAGGTACAAATGAATAGGTATAAAATATAAAGAGGTAATGTACAGCACAGGGAATATATCCAATATTTTGTTTATGTTTTCTTTTTAATCCTTAAGTATATTTATAATATCCGTAAGAAACGTTTAATGTCACTTGTCAATTTCATCATTTCCATCATTTTTGTGTATATTGCTATAGACTGATTTTTCCCCTAGCTATGGTCACAATTTCCTTCTTCATAAGTCTGGTCATTTTTGATTCATTTATAGATATTGTGTGTGTGTGTTTCACATTGTTGGACATTAGATTTTGGTATAACAGGCAGTTAACTTTCTTGATACTTTTGAAGTTTGTTTTTAAGTTCTGAGGAGTGGATATAAAATACTCCTTCTCAATGAGGGTTCTACAAGAAAATTAAACCCTAGTGCCTAAGGCAACATTGTACATAATGAATTAATTTATATCTAATGTATTTAGAATGGTATTGCATAAACCTTGAAAGAAACAAGAAAATAGTTATTCAAATTATTTTCCATAGAATGTCAGTTGAGAAATACTGACAATTTAGCTGCACTACTAAGGCATGACCCTTCTGAAGTCTCTCTGAAGGCCCAGGTGTTCAAGAAAGGCTCTTTATTCTAACTGATTAAAACTCAAATGTCTCCCAACTGTGTGTGAATTCTGGAAACTTTTCAACTTACAGCTTCCTAGCTATTTGTTGCCTGGCCTCGAGTAGTTGCTTCATACATATGCACAACTTAGTATTTAGCAACAAACTTAAGGGGATTCCTAAACAAATTTCTAACATTCTTTCTCCATGCAGCTTCTACCTCCTTGTTATTCTGCTCCACAAATTCAAGATGCCTCAAGCTTCCTGGACAATTCTGTCTGCTCAACTCAATGATACCACTGTCCTCTGTTCAAGATACCCCTCTCCACACTGTAGTCCAGAAAGTGCCTGAAGGCAGAAAGCTGGGATGACTGTAGGCTCATCTTGTTTGTTTCCCCTCTTTCAGTATTGTGCCAACTGTTTGACCAATGTCCAAAAATTGTTGCAGCATATATATTGTCCAGCATATATTTTGTAATTATTTATGGAAGGAAGGTAAGTCCAGTCCCAGAGTGAAAGCTTTATGTTGGACCTTAAATTATAGTTGAAGGAGAGCCAATAAAGGATTTTAATCAGAAGACTGACATGGTTAGCTTTGTATCTCAAATGACTCTACCAGTCCTATGGAAGGAGAACATGAAAAGTTAGACTGATGAAAGGGAGAAGCTCATAAATGTTTAGGATTGAAACTATCAGGATGAGACGGCTTATTTTTTTAAAAAGTGAGAGAAAGGAGTCAGAGATACCTCTAAGAACTCAAGCTTGGGTGTCTGAGTGCCATCAACTATGAGGAAGGGGACCTAGTTTACAGCAATTTTGTGTTCATATTGCCTTTGAGGCATCTTTGGAACATCCAAATGGAGATAACCTTTGAAGATTTGAATATGCAAACTTGAAACTCCGGGGAAAGATTCTGGTTGGAAGAAATAAAATCAAGAGTAATGAGCACAAAGAATATAGCTGAAACTACAGAGGAAATACTATTGTTCAGGAAGAACATATGGAATCCTAAGACAACTGGAAAAAAATAAAAAACACTAACATTTAAGGATCAAAGGGATAAAGTAGAGATGGAGAAGTCCTCAGAAATGAAGAGAACCAGGAGACTGCAGAGTTTCAAGTCAACGTAGTAAAGACTTTCAGAAGGAGGAATTAAACTATGGTTTCAAATGAGAGTTCTAGCAAAATAAAAGCTAAAAGAATGGCCATTGGCTTAGGCAACTGAAGAAACAAAAAGCCTTTCACTCACTCAGTAGGTAAGTGTAGCCGAAAGCCAAATGCCAACAAGTAGAAAACATGAGAAGGAATAGATAGCAAGTATAGATTACTCTTTTAAAGGGTGAAAGGAAGAGGATTGACTAAATTGAAGCTAAGGAAAAATATGTATGGGTCAGGAGAGAATACCTTTAGTATATGTGGCTTGAATTCTTGAAAGCTGAAGAGAAGAACTTAAAAGTACAGGAGAGAGGGAAAAACAAATGGATTAAGGTCCCAGAAGAGAGGGCAAGATGAAGTCAAGAACACAGAAGGATTGGTTAGCCTTGATGAAGAGTCTTGACCTCCACTGGTATCAGAGGAAAGAACATAGGAACCAGCATCCAAGCCCACAGAGAAGGCTTGTTCTGAGCAAGGGTTCCTACCTGGTTTTCAGAGCAGTGACAAGACCTTGATCTGAGGATGGATTGCCATAGAGTTTGGGAAGAGAGAGCAAGGGTTTCAGAAACTGAGAGCAAGGGCCTTACTCTGAGAGATGGCTTTCATCTAGAGCCTTTAACAGTGACAAAGACCCTGGTTAGGGAACAGTCACTGAAGGCCTTGTTATCAATGTGAGCTGCCACATAACATTCAGAGAATTTACATGAGAGGAGATACAAATGAGAATGTTAATTATAATGATGATGATTAAAATATATCCCCTGATATATCCTCCCAGTTACTCCCTTCAGAACTGTATTCCCCTGGCTGCTGGGAGTGCAGCTGGCTGATAACCCTTGCAGCAAGGTAATCTCAGCTGAAGAGAGTTGCCTTCCCCAAGGTCATGATTCTTTCCCCGCTACAGTTTGCACCCCATGACTGGTCAATGCAAGGATATAGAAATCCAGCCTCTGTTCCCCAACCTGGAACAAGGCTAAAGAGCCATCCCAGTTTCAGTTCCCTAAAGAGTCAGCTGAGGCCTTGGTTGTTGTTGACTAGCAGTCCAACTTCTCTCTGTGTCCACTCCCACTTCCCCCCTTTTCTCCACACATAGGTTTGTCACCCAAACTACAGGACACTCAATTAAATTTGAATTTCAGATAATTATGTTCCAAGTACTTCATTTTTAATTAAAAAGTATTCATTGCTTGCCAGGAATTTAAATTTAGCTGGGCATCCTATATTTTTACTTGCTACATCTGGCAACCTTATCCACACATGTTAATTCCGAGAGCACTTCCTAGTAAACTTCCTTCACACTAATTCCATCTCAGAGTTGGCCTCCCAGGGAACTTGCAATAGTCAGTGAATTCTGGAACTAATTGCCTTCTGGATGGCTGGCAGTGAGGAACCCGTGTCTGGGGATAGGCAGAATATAAACAGTTCTCAGAAGTATAGCAAGATAAGTATTAAAACCTTGACTAGTGGTGAACTGGGATGGTCTGTGGTGGAAGGAGATGTACTAGCATATGGAATTCGTCAGGTGTTTGAGAAATATTAGGGAAATAGTACAATTGTAATGATAATGGGATTGGGTGGCTATTGTTGGAGATAATGCTTTAGAAGAAAAGATAATAAATAGCTGAGAGAGATTAAATAACACTTAAAGGCTAAGGGTGCAAGACAGAGGATTTCAAGGAGACCAGGGAAATACTTGGTGGCATGTTGACCCCTTCTACCCTGTGAAGGGCAACGATTTATTCGGTCTGCTATAGGCATATATTAAGATACAGGTTTCCCTTTCCTTCCCATAGGGCCTTAGCCTGTACCATTATCTAGTAACTTAAAGAGTATTTAATCCATCAACATGAATCCCACACAAAATTACATCAGACCAATGGGGGTGCAGCAGTAAACACATGAACTTGGGATTCAGGTGTCCTCTCATATACTGCACCACCTAGAACCTGCCAACCTGATAGAGCAAAGAAAAGCCTACTGAGGCTATAGCTATAGCACCATGTCAGAGAAAATATCCTATAAGAAAAGGCACCCTTCTCCAGAACACAAGATGCACATACCCATACACATCTACATACATATAATGACACTGTGTTCCCAAGAGATAAATACATGGATCTGAGGACCAAGGGGTAAAGAGGAGATAGTCTCACTTATATCCCTCCCAGGGAGCCACTTGGAGAATTTTTGCTTCCTGCCACACAATTCTGGGCTCTATGGGTTGAGAAGTCCTGACTCCTAAAGGAGAAATTCTTCTACCAGGGGAAATGACACAAATCTCATTGAACTTTAAGCTATGGCCATCTGCTTAGTACCTTAGGCTTCATAAGACAAAGGACCAACAGGCAAGAAGTCACCAAGTTGCAGAGGTAACTGAATTTGATCATTAGGAAGAGGAAATTACTATTATATAATGGAGGCATTGGCACACAGGTGAGCCGCTTAGACATTGCTTATTACTCCCTTGCCCAATTTAGATGGTAAATGGACAAGTACAGAAGCCATGACTTGAGGAGGGCATAATGACTAGGTACTTGAGTATACTCCCTAAGAAGTAGTGTGGCAGGACAAGAAAAAAATAAAAAGACAAAAGAATAATAGAGGAGAGTCATATAGAGGTCAGAACAAGCTTTCTCTAAATTCAGAGTATATAGATTTCTCCTATAATCTTCTCCTGATTTTCCAAGAAGAATGATCTATTATCATTGAAAAAATTACTGTATTGTAGAGAATGCAAATTAGTGTTTATTGAGAACCTACTATATGCCAAATAGTTTTCTTATATTATTTTACATTAATTCTTACAAAAACCCTATAAACTGTCTTACTCTCCACAGATTAGGAAATTGAGTTTTGAGAAGTGAATAGTGAAAGGTATTTCCATTACAGTATGTCCACGTGGAAAACTAATAGAACCTACAGGCTTCAGACAGATTGAATAGGACCAAGGAGATTGAAAACAGCGCTGAGATGGCCAAGTATAAATGCTCAAAAGCAGTACTCTGCAATAGAACTTTCTGGGATGATGGGAATGTTCAATATCTATGTCTGTTCTGTCCAACATGGTAGCCACTAACCACAAGTGGCTACTGAGTAATTAAAATGTGGCTAATGCAAATGAGGAATTTTCTAATTTTATTTAAATTTAATTTGTTTAAATTTGACTTTAAATATCCATTTGTATTGGGTAGTACAGTGCTAAAGGATCCCTGGAACTTCTTTATTCTTCTAATAAAATATACCCAAGGGTTAACATGGTTGTTATAAGAAATCAATGCAACTCTGAATTTCCAGAACAAGATTTCTAGTTCGCTGACCATACTTTTCCTCTCCCTCAAGTTGTAACAAAATTGGACTCATGGCATTCCAAGCTCTAATTCTTAAATAGAGCAAATGTATCGTAGATATTAATTAAAGACTTTTAGCAGCCACTGCTAATTTCAGAGCGACCTTATTATTTAGAAGCACTCTGAGCTACTTTTTCATTCTTCACAACTTCTTAGCTGGATAAAGTCTAACTTTCTTTCTCAAAAATAATGTGGTGATATATTAAGTTAAACAGCTGTTTTCTATCTTTTGTTGTTGTTTTTATGCCTGATTTTTTTGGGAGGGGCTGGTTTTGTTTTGTTTTGTTTTTCACCATCTGATTAATTTTTAAATGTCTCCAGTTTACTGTTTACTGTCTGTGCAACCTCCTTCTCTAGAGATTTAGACCAAATAGATTTTTCCTGATTAGGTTGCTCATCATTATTTTTTGAGCTTCCAATTAAGCATCATCTGGCAATCTGGCAATTTTGTGAAAGATTAAGGCAGGTTGTATTTCAATTCTGCCTTTTAATGTTTAACTTTCATTAAAGAGAATCTATTTTGAGGCCACTGCTGAATTGAGACCTCCAAATATTTCATAAATTTTGACACCTTGCCAAACCTACAAAAACCTACACTCTGCTTAAAAGGATTTTTTAAATCAAATCCTATGACAAATCATTTACCGAATTGAGTATCTTTAACTAATTTTCTGGCTTCTCTCATTCAATCTAATGAGTCACTCTGAAATCCTTAAATTCAGGTGATTCCACAACTTCCACAAATATTTTGCAATTAACACTATTTTCTACAGGGAAAGTATGAGGTGAGAGAAATACCTCTTTGAGAGTGTTAACACGGTACCTATCCCTGTCTTCATATAAGTACTCACTTTCATCACCTGCTTCTTTGCTGAGATGGAAAAGGAGTTGCAGATTTTTAAAACCCAGAGTGGACTAGACATTAAAAAAAATACTTTGTCATATAGAAACAACAAACCTTTACCCTCAAGTTCTCATGGCTTTCAAGTAACTGGCTAGATGTTGGAGGCTACACAAAGAGGATCTAGAAAATATTAAACTTTCTAAAGTCAAAAAGCCTGAGTTTGAATACTGATTTTATTGTTGAGCATTAGAAATTATTTAACATATATGTACCTCTGTTTCTTCATCTATAAAATAGGGATAATAATAATACCTCCCTCATAATGTTGTTCTGAAAATTAAATAAGTTAATCTTGTAAAGCACTTAAAATAGTGCCTGGCACAAAGGAACCTAGCCTAAGTTAATATAAGTGCATAGAATCATAGTATACAAATGTTGAATAGAACTCTAGATATTATTAATTTTATGTGTATATTTAACACTTGCATTATCTAAGAAACACTTTTTACACATACCTTTGAGACTTTAGTATTTAGATTCTAGAAACAGCAATAAAATTTTAAATATTCATTACAATTTGATATAAACAGAATTCACAGAAAACGGGTTTTCATTCAATTTGGAGATTGGAGTTGTGATATTTATGTAATTGATATAAATAAGAGCTTTGTATTTCTGATGGAAATTATGCCTGCAATTCTCATAGTAATAACTGTTATGGACAACAATGTATCTATGGATACTACATTATTCATTTTGAGCAGATCTGCTTATTCAATCAACCAATGTTCCTTGATCACCTCCATTTCACCTTTTTAAATTTTTTTCATCTCTATTGCTAAGTATGGGCGGTAATATTATCAACAAAATAGCTCTCCTGACATTTACTCTAGTAAAGGATAAAGACATTAATCAAAAAATATCAAACAAATGTGAAACTTCAACTGATTTATATAAATTTTTTGAGCATATTAATTGAAGAATGTGATGTAGTCAAAGAGATTAGAAAATTTTCCCTAGAGAAGAGAGAACTGGACTGATGCCTAAAGGTGAAAGGAAGTTAACCAAATGAATAAATGAAAGACCATTCCCAGAAAGGGAACAGCATGAGCTAAGTCTCATGGAATGAAGTAAAGAGAATAAGGTAAACGAAATCATCCACAAACTTGGAATGGTAGGTAGAGAACAGACCATACTGTGATATAAGGCCATGTTAAGGAGTTTTACCACACCATACAGCCAAATAAAATCCATTGGATCCTATCAGGAGGTGAGGAGGGGACAAATATGATCAAGTTTGGCTTTACACCAGATTAGTAGGCCTACAATGAGAAGATAGCTAGGGAGAGAAGGAGGCAAGAGTTAAGTAAATCAGTTGGGAGTCTATTTCAACATGATATCTTAGCCTACCAGATGATTAGTGGAGATGGAAAGAGGTATAAATTCAAGAGATATTCAGGGATCTTGATGATTCACTGGATGTGGGAGATGAGGAAGAAGAGATATCAAAGATAATTTCTAAAATTTTGACTTGTATAAGTAGACCAGATTTAGAGAGGGAAAACCATGAATTTTCTTTTTTTTGGGGAGGGGGGTGGATATACTGCATTTGAAATGCCTTTTTTGTGTTTGTTTGTTTTTTCCTGTTTTTTTTTTTTAATTGAAGTATGGTTGATTTACAATATTATATTAGTTTCAGGTGTACAACATAGTGATTCAATATTTTTGTAGATTATATTCCATTTAAAGTTATTCTAAAATATTGGCTATATTTTCTGTGCTGTACAGTATATCTTTGCAACTTATTTATTTTATACATAGTAGTTTGTACCTCTTAATCTCCTACCTTATCTTGCCCCTCCCCCTTTCCCTCTCCCATGTTCACAGTGAGAGAATTTCTGATTTTAAATATAATAAAGTAACCAGTACCAGACAACTCTTCCCATAGTAAATGACTGTAAAACTAGACAAAATATATAAAACAGTATTTACAGAGCTTGGTCAAAAGGCAGCACAGAACTCTAATCCCTAATAAAGGAAATACACATGGTAAGTCCCATAAATGCCCTGAGTTTCTGCCCCAGGGAAAATTTTCCAGATTACAGTGCAGGGAGAGGAAGTTAAGCAGAGCACAACAATATCACTGAAGTGAGGAGGTAGAGATCAAAGTTGGGAGCTGCTAAGGAGGCTAAAGTTTGTGGAACTGGATATTGTAGACAAGGAAGCTGCATAGAGAAAGATCTCATAAATCTACATTAGGATCATCCAATACTTTTGCTAAATCCTAAAGTTGTGCATGCACATAGTGCGACTGGGGAAGGTCTGACAGAGAACAATCACTAGGGATTTGTAAAATAAAATGGATATCCTGGTAGCTGCAAATTGCTTGCAAAATAGAAATTCTGAGCAGCTAGAGTGAAGAGGCCTTACTAAACAACCCAGGGACTCAGCTGACACTTCATAGAAAGGCCATATAATAGGAGTAGGGCTACTCTAGCTAAAAATAAGCTCTAAAGAATAAAGTTGATTCAGCAGTAAATTACCTGCCTGCCAGCTCAAAACCCAATACTTCTAAAGAAAGAAGGGAAAAGTCAAAAATTCATTCAAACATTTGAAGATATACCTTAGAATGCCTAGCACACAATCAAAAATTAGTAGATGTGAAGAAATGACATAGCATAGTAGCAATGACTACTTCCCAGCTCTCCTGACAGGGTTTGCCCCCTCTGAGATACCCTGGCAGTTTAACGTAAGCCCCAAGGGAAAAAAAATAATAAAAGAACAATACACCTAAGGCAAGGCAAGTAAATAAATAATTAAATAAATAACAATAAATATAAAAAGAAGAGGAAAGAGAAAGAACAAGTAGAACACTAAAACTACTAGAGCAGACAGACAGCAACCAAAAATAATTAAAGCATTTATGATTTAACTACATTAAGAAAAATATCTCTGTAAATTGAAAAGCTGTATATTTTTATTGAAAATTAACTAATTTAATTGAAATGAAGAATGGTTACTATTGAGAAGCAAATTCATGTCTTCAAAAATCCAGAGGAAGAAATATCTCAAAAGAGAGAAAATGTACAAAGAAAAGGTAATCATGAGGGAAAGAAAAGAAAAATGGATGATGATCTAGGATATTTAATAAATAAATCATAAAATTTCAGAAGAAAAAAAGTAAATAACAAAGGAAAAATTATTTACATTATAAAGGAAAATTTGTCTGATTTTAAGAAAGATTTGAATCCACCAATTTAAGGTCCTTACTGAGATTCAAGGAGATTTTAAAAGATACGCAGTAGGGATACCTGGCAATAATATTGGAATTTTAAGGTGGAATATGCTGAACAATGCCCTCACAAAGATATCAAGTCTTAATCCCTAGAACCTGTGAATATTGTCTTGTATGGTAAAGTCTGCAGATGTGATGAAATTAAGGATCTTGAGAAGGTGAAATTATTTTGGATTATTTGGGTAGGCCCTAAATGCCATCATAAGTATCCTTATAAGAAAGAGGCAGATATATATTACGTACAGACAGAAGAAAACAAGACAATGTGACCAGAGGCAGGGATTGGAGTGATGCAGCTACAAAACAAGGAATGTTGGCAGCCACCAGAAACTGGAAAACAAGATGTATCTCAATGCTCTCTATTGCTTACCTATTCTGAAGATCTGCTAAACATTTAGAGCAAATGTTTGTAACATATTCAGAAACTGGAACAGGCAAGGAATGAATTCTGCTAGAGCTTCCAGAGAGAGTGTGGGCCTGCCAGTTCCTTGATTTCAGTCTTGTGATATTTATCTCAGACTTATGACCTCCAGAACTATGAAGAATAAATTTCTGTTGTTTAAGCCACCCAGTTCTAGGTAAATTGCTACAGCAACTGCAGGAAACTAACACACAAGGGTAAAGAGAAAATTTTATAAGTTCTCATGGAAGAAGAACAAGTTACTTCAAAAGGCAAAAGAGAGGAAAAAAAAGCAAAAGAATCAGACTAATATCAGACTTCTCCCCTACAACTCTAGAAGCTTGAAAACAATAGAATAATATCGACAGACAACTGATGTTAAAACAGCAAACCAAGTATCTTAAATTAGCCAAGACGTTAATTACTGTCAGAGTGAAAGAAAAGTATTTCAGATATTTGAGGATTCAGACAATATATAACCTACATGCCATATCTGAAGAAAAGGTTAGAGAAACTAAGTAACAAATGAGTCAAAACAGCTGGAGAAAGCTAAGGAGGAAGGGAAGAACAGAAAGATATGAGCTTTTCAATACATTATCACTAAATCTAAGTGGATAAAATGAATGTGTAATATAAATGAGACATTTAAAAAAGAAAACTTAATAGCTGCCTTAAAAGTCACAAATCTTTTCAGCAAAATGTAGGTGCTATAGAGAGAGAAAACATAAAAGCATTTTAAATATATCATCTTATTGGAGGGAAAGCAGGGAGAAATAAAGCATTTTATTTCTTTAAATAAAGGGGGAGAAGATCATTAGTATTTTGCTTTCATATAATAGTAAAGACATATCTCATTAGAAATGTGGTATGGAAACTAATGTGATATGAAAACACACAGAAGAATTATTAACAAGAGGAAAGTAGGGAATGAAAAATAACTTCAAGTCTACAAAAATAAAGAAAAGAGGAAAAGGGAACAATACAATTAAAGAAATGGTCATCTTAACATGGAACAAACAAAATATAATACACTACTTTGTAAATGTAATACACTATTATGTAAATGTAATACACATTTACATTTTACACTAAATGTAAATGGGCTGAATTCTCCTATTAAAATGTAAACAACACAGTCAGTAATGTGGGGTTTTCTTTAATACAAAACAAATTAACTCAAAATGATTAGGAAAAAAGTTTTAAATTTTAAATAGTCAACGAAACACCAAGAAAATCCCAAATTCCAGAATCTGAAAAGTACACTGGTGCCTCAGGGACTGTCTCAAAGAGGGAAGCGATATGTTTCCTCACTCATTTCTTAAGGACAGAAATGAGCTCTGACTTTTACTCACACCTTTACTCACACCTGCAGGTAAAGTTCTGTAAGCCATGTTTCCAATCCAACACTGCCATAAAGGAATAATAAAATGGAAATTTCACTTTAACGTGGTTTTATATCCACTCCCAAGCCCCTCAAAACTGACAGAAAAGAATGAAAAAATACACTTCCATAAGAACAAAGAGAACAGGAGGGTAGAGACAGCAAATGAGAGATGTCAAAAAATTATTGCAAAAGACATGAAACATAATCATGGTACAAGGCGGCATGGTATATACAATTCAGCAGTCAAAATGTTGTGAATATTGGGGGTGGTGGTGGTGGGATGAATTGGGAGATTGGGATCGACATATATACACTAAAATGTCTAAAATAGATAACTAATAAGAGCCTGCTGTATAAAAAATAAATAAATAAAATATTTTTTTTAATGTTGTAAATATTGATAGGATAGTGAAAACCAAAAATAATGATAAAATTACACTGAGAGGCAGTGGGAAGGAGAAGTCTTGCGTAAGTAAGGTCAATCTTTAATAGTAACAAGAGCCAGTAGATATCTAAAATCAATAAATTAATAGCTAGCATTAGAAGCAGCTTCTTTAGACATACGAAGGAAATTATAGAAAATAGAAAGAAGGGCATGCAGTTTCCCTTGAAGGTGCAGGATCTGGAGCAGAGAGGAGTGAGGCAGAAAACTGTTGTACTTTGTCATAAACTTTTAAACTGTGTGATTTTTAACCCTACATATTTTGGATTGATAAAAATTCAAATTATTTTTCTAAAGTTCAATAAGGCTCAAAATAAGTTCAGTAAGTTTATAAAATATAAGTCTTTTTTTCAAATTTCAGTCTTTACTAAAAGGTGCTCCAGTATTCTCAAAAGATCAATGCTATCACTTTCATGACAGTCAATCTCCTAGGTGTACTACTGTTAAAGGTTGATGTATATTAATGACCATCATGTGTCACTAGAAAGAATATTTTCCTTGGAATGGAGGGAATTGTAAAGGATTATCACCTTACATCTACATTTCTTCCATATCTTAACCAACTTTTGGAAAATCTTCCCACTACAAACTTCCACTTGATCACCCTCTTACATGATATTTGAGGAAATGTAAACTGGAAAGAGTGTGGAATTTGAAGCCAGATAGACAAAACTTTGAACTCTTGTTTTCTAACTTCCTAGCTTAAGCATATTTATTAATTTCTCTAGCTTACATTTTCTCATCTATAAAACAGAAGTAGTAATTCCATTATTATATAAAACAATGCATGTAAACATCTTGAAGTGTGCACAGCATACAGTAGGTATTGAATAAATGATGGATATTTTATTACATAGATTTCCATGGTATTTTAATCAGAATTTTGTAATCCGAGTGCCCATAAATTCACAGGCCTACAAAACAAGGCCACATATCCTTTTAAAGTTTAAATTATCATGACACAGCTCTCCACAAGCTTCGTTAACCAAAAAATGGCACCCCTAAAAATGTCCCCAGTTATTTTGGGGGATTCGAAAAAGTCCTTACAATTATCCAGAAACTAGTTACTCCCTATATCTGCTCCTCAATTTCCTGTTCTGGGCCTTCTGTATCCATGCTTCCTGCCCGTGAGGCACTTGGAGAAGCCTCCCAGACCAGTCCCACCACCACCCCTTATGACCAACGGGGTCTGAGCGAAGGCTGCTGCATGAAGAGGCAACCAGGACAGAGCACTGCAGGCAAAAAGGAAAAAGACTCTTTCCTAATTCTATGTCAGACTATAGACAAGATTTGTTAAAGTTATTTGGGCAGGGAGGATAATTTAAGTTTGGGAATTGGGATTTACTTTTTTTAAATGAGGCAGGTTTCAATCTGCATATGGGAATTTCTGCAGGTAGTTTTTCTGCCCTTGGTAAAAACAGGAGCCAAAGCCATTCCAAATGCTTAAGATTCAAGTAGTACGCATATTTAGAATCAAAAAGTTTCTTGAATCAAAATAACTTTGTACCCATCAATATGACCCAGCCCGAAGAATACACTAAATCATCATTATTTGCAGATTAGGTAGTTGCGAATTTGCCTATTCGCTAAAATTTATTTGTAGCCCCAAAATCAATACATATGGTACTTTCAAGGTAATCCTCCAACATGGAGATACTCAGAGTGGTGAAAAATTTGTCATCCATGCACATTCCCAGCGGAAGTCAGAGATCCTCTGCCTTCTTGTTTTAATTCTCATAGTGTAAACAGTATCCTTTTAAACAAGTGTCCTTTTCAAGAACGTTTAGTGCCACATTTTTCACACTACTGTGCTTTCTGTTGGTGATCTTGTTGTTTAAAATGGCCCCAAGTGGGCTTCCCTGGTGGCGCAGTGGTTGAGAATCTGCCTGCTAATGCAGGGGACACGGGTTCGAGCCCTGGTCTGGGAAGATCCCACATGCCGCGGAGCAACTAGGCCCGTGAGCCTGCGCGTCTGGAGCCTGTGCTCCACAACAGGAGAGGCCACGATAGTGAGAGGCCCGCGCACCGCGATGAAGAGTGGCTCCCGCTTGCCGCAACTAGAGAAAGCCCTCGCACAGAAACGAAGACCCAACACAGCCAAAAATAAATAAATAAATAAATTAATTAATTAATTTAATTAATTAATTTAAAAAAATGGCCCCAAGCATAGTGCTGAAGAGCTGTCTAGTGTTCCTAACTAAGCACAGGAAGGCTGTGATACGTCTTATGAAGAAAATACACGTGCTAGATAAACTTCCTTTAGGCAGGAGTTACAGTGCTGTTGGCTGTGAGTTCTCTGCTAATGAATCAACAACATATATTAAATAAGGTTTTTTTCAAACAGAAATGCACATAAAAGAAGGTTACATATTGATTGGTTGATGAAAATGTGACCAGAGGCTCACAGGCACCTAACCCTGTATTTACCTTGGGGCAATGGTTCTTATTCCCTAATTCAGTGTTCCTGAAAATGCCTAGATAACTGCAACGAATAATAAGAATCTATTGTATTCTGATTTATTAAAGTAGTTGAGGTCCCTCTTCTCTGTCTGGGTACTAGGGGGAAATAAACATAAGCTCATTGTGACAGGCTTGGGAAACAGGAATTAGTGAAATTCTGATTCTGCTCTGACAGAAGTTCTTAGGAAGGCAATAGGGGAAAAAGCTCCAAAAGGTCTGAGCTCTGTTCACCAAGTGGGTTGCTACAGGTGGTATTACCCATACATCAGAATGGACCCTTCTCCAACTCTCCTAGGACTAGGAAGATAATGGATCCAGGCCATTCAACCATGGTCCAGGGGGAGCCATTCACACTGGAGCTACCCCAGCTAATCTCTGCCCAGGGACAGAATACCTTATTACTGAGGATCAGCTCTGGAGCCAGCAGTGGGAGAATGGGGCCTAGAAAACTACTCATTCTTAGCTTTTCCTGTTTGAGGCCTGCACCTACTAAACGGGTTTCTTTGTTTGTTTAAGTGCCCAGTGTTAAAAGGGCATTGATTTACTTGAACTAGGCAAGTAGACTAGAGTGAAGTGGAATAAGTGACTGTAAATCAATAAAGTTGAGCTTTATTTATATAATAAAGAGCTTCTTCTGAAACACTCTGAAGTAACTCTGTTTGCTGTTCACAAAGTCCTGCTTGAGAGTTACCTCAGCTCCTGACCACCACCTCTTGCCTGGCATCTTCCCGGATCTTTCTTAGTTCTATCAGTCTTTAAACATGGCCATTCAAACCCAGTTCATCTGCCTGATTGGAAACAGATACCAAATACTGGCTTCATTCTCAGCTCCTTTTCTTTCATATGCAACACACACACACACACACACACACACACACAGAGGCATATCAATTGGTGCAAATAAATACTGGGAGAGGCATTTTCCGCAGTATTATTCTTGGAGTTCAATTCAATAAGTCCAAAATGGAGAAGTAAGAAATGAGGAAACAAAGTGCCCTACCAACTAATGATAATAGCAAGCACAGAGAGCTTACTATATACCAGACACAAAGTCTTTTACCTATATTAGCTCATTTAATTCTCACAACTCTATGAGGTTGTGATTTTCATAATCCTCATTTAAGACATACAGAAATCGAGGGGTAGAAAAGTTAAGTAACTTGCCCAAAGTTGCACAGTGACAGAAGAGAGACTTGAACTCAGGCAGTCTGGCTCTAGAATCTATGTTCTTAACCACAGCACAGCACTGCCTCCCCAACTATCTATAAATCCCTAAAGTGAGAGACCATGCTTGATTTTTCTCTAGCAGTTCCTGGTATGATGTGATTATACCATTGGATCACAAATAGAAGTGTCTCCATGAGACCTTCTCAGGGGCTTGGGTAATTTCTATAACATGAAACTACCTTGAAGGTTTTCAAGAATTAGTGATGTCCAGTGTGATGTCATTACCAAGGGCAAGATTATTGTTACAGTTAGCTGGTGATGCTGCTTCTCCCTTTCTAGAAAAACAGAAGCTAATCTGAAAATCAACAGGCTTTTGCCCAGTTTCCCACATGTATATCCAGTTCAGATTCAAAGGAATGGAGGTTTTGGTTCAAAAATATGGTTATGGTTTTGTGGAGTAGGGAAACAGTAACTATTCTTGATTTGCTGATGACTGAAATATGAGATGAGAAAAAGGTGAGGTGAATCTGAGATTACATACTCAGAGGAAATGGTACAGTGTTTATGACTAAGGGTGACGGAAAATTGAGGAAGATAGGATAGCCCATAAACAATGACAAGTAACTCTGCTTTTGCTATATTGAGACTGCCAACAAAAACATCTGTTAGCTTAGTAGCTCTGTGTCCTGTCAGTCAAATATTTATCGACTGCTTCTCAGGAAGATGCTCAGTGGCAAATATTCTACAAAGACAAGCACATTACTACAAAAATGCCATAAAATGTGTTGGAGAGATTTCCAGCCACTGCTAACCTCATCTGAGTAAATGTGAACAGTTCATTAACATCCAGAGAACCATCTAGATCTGACACTCCAGTCATTTTAAATCTTTCAAAAGTGAAAAGATTCAATAAAAATAACACAAAACAAAACATGTTTCCTACTATTTCATAAATCAATAGTACTGTGTTTTTCACAAACATCTGACTCTAGCCAGGATTTTAATGTAACAATTTGAAAAAACTTACAAGCAATACTTTATTTCATTTGTTTGAGGGTACCCATTGATTTCTTACATATAAACTCCCTAGTTCATGTAATTATTCCCAGGTGATCTGGAACACCGTTTTAAACTTGACTACCTTTCTTTCATATGCCAATCTCTTTGAGACATAAAGATTTAATATCTATTAATAAGGCAAAAATCATTTGAATTTTACATATATAAAAGAAGAAATTTCAATAATAATGTCTGTCATTCTTAAATATTGGTCATGTTATAACAAGTTAGTGTTGTCATTTATGTACTAGTATAGAATTACTTTATACAATAAAGTATTGATTTTTCAGACTGCTTTCCTGTAGCCCAGGGTTCTGGGGTGTGTAAGGAGTCTATCTGGGTGAAAAAAGGAAGAGAACTAAATGGCCAAGGGAATTGGGCCCACAAGCATCATTCTAATCAATTTTTAAATCTATCATAAATTACAGTTTTACATACAATATAGTTTGGGGATAAATAATCTCTAGTTAAAAAAAATAAACTACCTCTAATGGAATTCTGTTCTCCCAAAGGAAAATATTGCAAATCTACTTCTAGTCTTCACCCTGTAAAAACAATTAATGTTTTAGTGGTTTCAAAGATAATGTGCTTTAATTATGCTCAGCTATTGGTTTATGTAATTTCATATTAAGTAAAATCTCAAATGTAATCAAATATCACAAAACATTTAAGTCACAATGAAAGGTAATACACTTTCAATCTGAAAAAAAGTGATTTAGACACCTTTTCCTAAAACAAATATAAAACAATAATCATCAAACTGAGGTAAATATTTCTTTTTTTTTTCACACCTATCAATAATCTTTCTTAGTTATTTGCAGTTAAATTGACTATTTTCTCTCCAAAATATTCTACTGTCTCCACTAGTTTATTTTTCTATTCTCCTACATGAATAGAAATGAGGCATTTCTATCACATGACAAAATTAAATGATGTCATATGCCTGAAGTTCAAGGATAATTTAATTTTACATTTATTCATTTGCGGTATTTCTAAATTTATTTGAAGTGCTATGTTATTGTACAGAAACGTTTCCACCTTTATAATGAAAATACCTCAGTAATTTCATCAAGATTCTACAAAATCCATTTAAAGTTATACAGATAAGAAATAGTCAAAATCTCTTTAACATAATTCCTTCATAAATGTCAGTATGTGACCAACATATGTGATTCAGGAGAATCATTTTTTGCAAAATTAAACTATAGATTCTTTTTTATTCTTCATCACCCCCTTAAAATAAAAGAAATGAATAGATTGACAACACTGGACAGAAACTTTGAAATTATTTTATCTAACACATTGTTTAATTATTTAACATGAGGAACATAACAACCCAAAAAAGGAGAAATAACTTATTTAACAGCAAAATTATGACCAAAACACAGTCTTCTGTCTAAAGCCCTTTCAACTACATCCTCATAGAACAGAGTATTATATGTGATAGCATACAATAAACATAATAGAGAATTGTAGCAGCATGTCAAGATAGCCTTCCGTGAACTGCCTATAGTCAATTTTAAATAGCTAAGCAATTGGCTTAGTATCTGCATGTCATTTTCTGACCTAATGTTTGCTATTTTAAATTTTAATGTGAATGACTATTCCTATAATCTTGTGGTAAATATATTTAAATAGAACATGTCCTGTGTGTTTTGTTTATTATTACAATTTCTAGAGGAGGGTAGGAATTCGCGGAAGGCTAAAATTTACAAGCAGCTCATGCAGCTCAATATCAAACAACAAACAACCCAAGCCAAAAATGGGCAGAAGACCTAAATAGACATTTCTCCAAAGAAGATATACAGATTGCCAACAAACACATGAAAGGATGCTCAACATCACTAATCATTAGAGAAATGCAAATCAAAACTACAATGAGGTATCACTTCACACCCGTCAGAATGGCCATCATCAAAAAATCTACAAACGATAAATGCTGGAGAGGGTGTGGAGAAAAGGGAACCCTCTTGCACTGTTGGTGGGAATGTAAACTGATACAGCCACTATGGAGAACAGTATGGAGCTTCCTTAAAAAACTAACAGTAGAACTACCATATGACTCAGCAATCCCACTACTGGGCATATACCCTGAGAAAACCATAATTCATAATTCAAGTCATGTATCACAACGTTCATTGCAGCTCTGTTTACAATAGCCAGGACATGGAAGCAATGTAAGTGTCCATCGACAGATGAATGGATAAAGAAGATGTGGTACATATATACAATGGAATATTACTCAGCCATAAAAAGATATGAAATTGAGTTATTTGTAGTGAGGTGGATGGATCTAGAGTCTGTCATACTGAGTGAAGTAAGTCAGAAAGAGAAAAACAAATACCGTATGCTAACACATATATATGGAATCTAAAAAAAAAAAAAAAATGGTTCTGAAGAACCTAGGGGCAGGACAGGAATAAAGACACAGATGTAGAGAATGGACTTGAGGACAGGGGGAGTGGGAAGGGTAAGCTGGGACGAAGTGAGAGAGTGGTATGGACTTATATATACTACCAAATGTAAAATAGATAGCTAGTGGGAAGCAGCCACATAGCACAGGGAGATCAGCTCGGTGCTTTGTGACCACCTAGAGGGGTGGGATAGGGAGGGTGGGAGGGAGACACAAGAGGGAGGAGATATGGGGATATATATATATATATATGTATAGCTGACTCACTTTGTTATAAAGCAGAAACTAGCACACCATTGTAAAGCAATTGTACTCCAATAAAGATGTTAAAAAAATAAAATAAAATAAAATTGCCTATGTTTGGAATGTCTCTCAGCTCAGGCAAAATGACTAGGGGGCAGGCAGCTTCTTGGCTTTCCTTCTTCTCTGGCCCGAGGAGGCACTAGCTCTTTCGTCAGGCACTGGCACTCTGGCACTCTCACCATTCTTAGGGTTTCAGTTACAGGAATCATCTCTAACTTTCAGAGAACTGCATCTACCTGCATCATGGGTAGATTCCCATTTGAGTACTTGACTCCCCACTCCATCCCAAACTCTTAAAAAGGAAAATTTCTTTGAAGAATGCCCCATTTTAGTCACTCTGTAATAGTTATATATTTTCCCAAACATAATAAATAGTTTATGCTTCTGTGTGTTTCTGTTGTCATGACTGGATATATTTTTTCAACAAATTGAGGGACAATTAGAAAGTCTAATTTAGTAAACAGACAAGATAGCATATGCAAAATTCACCTGGGACTGGGGGCAAAAGGGACGTGAGGAAAAATCACTTGAGGACTAAGAAGGAAGGAAATCATTTTTGAAAGTGAATAAAAGGCTGTTTAATCTGAAGAATTTGCTGACAGTTGGAAGAGACGTGTATTCTCAAAGACATCATAGACTGTTATTTAAGGTGAAAAACTTTTGAGCACCCCAAGAAATAGGCAATCATCATTTGGAGGTATTCAAAAGACTAACTATAGCTCAAGAGAGAAATATTTGTTCATGGACAGTTGAAATTGATATTAGGCACTGGAGATAGCACAGACTAGCTATCAAAATGTCATAGAGAATATAGTGGTTTCAAAATTAAACCCTAATCAATTAGGCTAACATAGTGGGATTACAAAATAAATATCTATTACTACAATATGTGAAAAAGAAAACATATCTAATCTTTTCAATGAACCACATTCCACTGGGTAACAGGGAAATTTATACCAATTAATATCATCTCAGTCATTTAGAGTTTAACTAGTCTCCTTTTAGTGTACAACAGTCTCTTTCAAGTAAATATGGTTCAGGGATTCTCCCTGTACTTTCCAAAGACTACCAGAACAATATCTCCCATCCCACTCTTTCTTCTACAATGTGACCTTGCCACCTTCCATCAAGAAATGGGATCTAATTTCTCCAAAGAAGACATACAGATGACCAATAGGCACATGAAAAGATGTTCAACATTGCTAATTATTAGCAAAATGCAAATCAAAACTACAATGAGGTTCCACCTCACACCAGAAAGAATGGCTGTCATTAAGAAGTCTACAAACAGCAATGTTGGAGAGGGTGTGGAGAAAAGGGAACCATTTTACACTGTTGGTGGGAATGTAAATTGGTGCAGCTACTATGGAAAACACAATGGAGGTTCCTCAAAAAATCAAAAATAGAGTTGTCATATGATCCTGTAATCCCGTTCCTCGTCATATATCCAGACAAAACTATAATTTGAAAAGATACATGTACCCCAATGTTCATAGCAGCACTATTTACAATAGCCAAGACATGGAAGCAACCTAAATGTCCATCGATAGATGAACAGATAAAGATGTAGTGTGTATACACACACACACACACACACACACACACACACACACAGTGTAATACTACTCAGCCATACAAAAATGAAATAATGCCATTTGCAGCAACATGGATGGACCTAGAGATTATCATACTAAGTGAAATAAGTCAGAAAGAGAAAGATAAATGCCATATGATATCATTTATTTGTGACATCTAAAATATGATACAAATGAACTTATTTACAAAACAGAAACACACTCACAGATATAGGAAACAAACTGATGGTTACCAAAGGGGAAGTGGGAGGAGGAATAAATTAGGAGTGTGGGACACAGATACACACAGATACATGCTACTACATATAAAATAGATAAACAACAAGGACCTATTATATAGCACAGGGAACTATATTCACTATCCTGTAATAAACCATAATATAAAATAATATGAAAAAGAATATATATGTATAACTGAATCACTTTGCCATAAACCAGAAACTAATACAACATTGTAAATCAACTACACTTCAAACTGTTAAAAAAAATTAAAGAAAGAAAGAGAGAGAGAGGGAGAGAGAAAAAGGGAGGGAGGGAGGGAGGAAGGAAGGAAAAGGGTCTAAAGTTCCAGTTCAAGATGGCAACAGAAGAGGATCCTGAACTCCCCTCCTCCCATGAACACACCCAGTCTACAGCTACATATGGGACAGCTTCCTCTGAAAAAACATAGAAAAAGGCTGAGTGAGAGATGGCACTGGTTGAAAGACAGAAGACCCACATCAAAGTGGGTAGGAGAAGCTGGGATACAATCCACCATAACCCCCATGCCCTGCATGGCTTAAAGGGACTCATAGTCCTTTTAAGACCTGTACCCAAGAAACAAGCTTCCAAAGCATCTAGCTTTGAAAACCATGGGGGTTCATGTCCATGAGACCCACAAAACTATAGTAATCTGAGAAATGGCTCAGAAATGGCTCCCGTGCTTGGACTCACACATCCCAGGGCCCAAGTGAATAAGTGGCTGATCATGATGTGCCCAGACTTTGTGTGGGAGAAGCTCATTTGCTTGCTTTGGGGTGTCATCCTGAGGGGCAGGTATCTGATTTGGGGATCATGGTCTGGTGACAGAGACTGGTGGGTGCCATCTTTGTGCTCTCTCTCCCTTCTTCCATGCTCCAGAGTGCCAGTATCTCCCAGAGAGGAGCTTTCACACATGTCTGGTGCCCCAGCTTTTGTGGCTACCACTGGGGACACCTCTACATTGCCTGCCACTGGTGGCCAGTGGGGCTTACGCGTGTGGTCCCATAGGACTGTATATATTAGCATACCTTAAAAGCTGCTGCCTGCGGGTCTGGCTACCAAACAACCTGAATCTAGGTACTGACTGAGATCCTCCCCTTTGCAACACTGACAGGTCTTGGCACAACCTCAACTACTGGGAGCCATGAAAAATAAAATAGGCTGCTTGAACAATCACAGATGTTTGAGAGACAACAGAGAGCTAGAGCAGGATTAAACAATAAGATTGATCTCCTACTCAAGGCCACTCCTTCAAGACTGGGAGAGGTGGCGTTTTACCTAATGCATAGAATCCAACACAGAGAGCCAAGCAAAACGAAAAAACAGAGTAATAAGTTCTAAACAAAAGAATAAGACCTGAGAAAAAAACCCTTAAAGTTAGATATTGTACTTACAGTGTTTATATTATTATTATACATACTGATTATGTGTAACTTTATATATTTAAGTTACTTTACACATCTAAGTGACAAATATGTAATTTACTTTATATATACATTAAATATATTATTTTGTATAATTCAAATATTTCCCAATTAAATGTAACAAGCCATATATATAAATTAAAACATGATTTAAAAAGTAAAAAAAAAAAAAAAAAGAAAGAAAGAAGAAATGGAGTCAAAGTTCCTTCCCCTCAAATCTAAGTAAGCTTGTGATTGCTCCAAACAAGAGAGTATGGCCAAAGTGATGCTATGTGACATCCAAAGCTAGCTCATTAAAAGCGATGTAGCTGCCATCTTGTCCACTGGGACACTCGCTTTTAGAACCCTAAGCTACCAGGTAAGGAGTCCAACTACTCTGAGGCTTCCATATTTTGAAAACCAGACCACGTGTAGGGACCATGTGGAAGTGCTCTGGTTGGCTGCCCCAGCAAGGTCTTAACCAACAGCCAACATCAGCCTCCAGACATGTGAGTGAAGACACCTCCCGATGATTCCAGCCCCAGGCATTGAGTCACTCTCAGCCAGTGAGTGTTCCTAGATTCATACATTATGTGGTGGAAAAAAATTATCCTTACTATGCTTTGTCCAAATTCCTGATTACAAAATCCATGAGCATAATAAAAAGGTTGTTTTACACCATTGTTTGGTTTATTATGTAGCAGTAGTTATTGGAATATTCTCCCTCTCCTGGATCCACTCCTATATAGTGTGTGGGATTACTAGGGCCTCATGGCGTTATGGTGAAAGTGATCTTGCATCTCTGCAGTGTCCTCTGGATCCTTTCTAGTTTCTGCTGTGATGTGACCGGTCTGATCTAATTCTTGAACTGATGCCTACAATTGTGTGACGTTTCTATTGAAGCATCATGATGACATCCACCATGGGAGTTTGTGGCCTTAGATCTGTGACTTTGGTCATGAGGTCCCTCACACAGAGACCTCTTTGTCTCAACTTTGGGCCTCTGATGGACCATTGACAGTATCGGTCCCTCCACATCTCCCCACCAGAGGATAAGGAAATTTCTTAATCCCCTCACATACCCATTCATACCTGTGAAGTCAAGAATGCTGCCTTGTGTCATCCACTAGCCAACTCCCTTTACCATACTTGTGCTTTCACCCTTGCCATATTTAATAGGGTCAAATATAAGATTCTCTGTGAATTTTGCAGTCTCCCCTGAGCTTGTGTCTACTTGACTCTCTGATGTACTCAGATTCTTCCACACATGCATGGATGCTTCTACCACACACACTGGGTTCTATTCCCAAGAGGAGAAAAATGAGGGCTTGAAAATCGGACCTCCTTACCACATCTCTCTCTTTCTTTTCCTTCCCTAAATTCACATGTTCAGAAAAGGAGAGTATCCCATTTCTGTTTTCTCCCTGGCAAAGACTTCTCTTCCATTATATCTAATTCCTTCCCAGGAGCCATTAACCCCCAGTTCCCAGCCTCAATAATAGAAGAGGTATCTTCTCTACACTAAAGAATAGTAGCATAATCTGAATAGCCAGGCATGGCTCTTCATATGAGAGCCATGAAACTACAGGGAAAAAATCCATTTTGGTTTAATAACATGAAAATATCATTTCTGTTACACTAAGGAATATTACAGTTTTCCAATCTTTAAATGGAAAAGTGAGCTGAAAGGTCCCTGCTTTATCTTTGAGTTGTTTCACTTAGGAGGAATATAATATGGCTGCAACATATTGGGATCATATTTTTAAAAGTACAGTGGAAGGTTTTCTGATTCTAAAGACTAGTCTTTTGGATATGATCAGAGTGTGATAGTGAAGACATCTCTCATGGTATTAACAAATACATAATTAGCAATTGAAATGAAAATCATTTATAATATGGATTCAAAAATCATTATCGTCCTCTTAGTGTCTTTATGTCATTCTGGGTAATTCCTAAAACTTCCATGGGACAGATTTACTAAAACAGTGAATATTTGCTTATTTTTTGTCCTCCTTATTCATCATCCATTGTCCATTTTAAAAATGGGCTAAATAATTCATATTTTTGAATCAGTTGTCCCCTCTGTACGACATTTAAAGCAATAGAAAAATGTCCAGTCCCCATTACTAAGTCATATGCAAAGCCATAGACAATAATGCCAATCTAGAATTGAATAAGAGTCGGTGTGCAAAGTGAACTCTCTATAAGGGACTCTGGGAATTAAAATGCATATGTCGGACTAAACCCTAGTCTATGTGTGGTCAATACATCAACCAATTTTCTGTTGTTTAAAGTCAAGGGCCAAAAAAAAAAGTCAAGGGCCAATTACTATTCAAAATAGTGACAATATGTTTATCACAATTCAACCATTAAAACTTGTCTTCCAATGAGAATTTTTAATCATAGAAACATCAGTAAAATATGGTTCTGAATAAAAAAGAAAATATGAATATTTCATTATGCATCTCAGCTAACTTATACCATAATGTCATGTTTATGAAATTCTAAAGAAAAAAGAATTTTAAATTCACCTAAGTCTTTTAAATCAGTAGAAGACAGGAGCTCTATCTATCTTGTTCACCTTTGTATTAATATTTCCAACACTAGCATCTGGCACATAAGCATTCTGAATAAATGAATGAGTCTAGACCAACCCCTTTATTTTACAACTAAGGAAACTGAGAACCAAAAAGGTCATACATCTTCTCCCTTTGTTCAGTAAGAACAACTAAGAGGTTGCTAAAATGAATCTGTACTCAGTATGAATGTTTCATAAATGTTGCTTGTATTATATATGTCTGATTTATCAGTTTCATATACATTTTTAGTATTTGCTACATTTAGGTTCTTTTTGCTAAGTAAGTTATGGTTATTTTTGCTGCTGATTGTTGATAATAAAACAAAAAAGACAGCAAGAAGAAATAATATATATATATAATATTCAATCAGTTTTCGACGTATGATTTCACTATACCCTAAGCTAAAACTTTTCTTTGGAGCTAAAAGATGTAAGAGACACTTGGGTGCAATAATATAATTTAAGTAATTCTGAGTATTACATACAGCCCTTTCGATGAAAACCAAAATCTTAAAAATTTCATGATATGGAAAAGTAAGTTGTAGCAAGGTTCTGCTACTTTAATTTATGTCTAGAAATTTTACTATTTATTGAACAGAAATAAATATATTAAAGGAGAAATACATTTTAATGTTGATTATTCCTAGACCCCTTTTCTATGATATCTTGAAATTTTTACTAAATTCAGCAATATTTATTATATGCCAACCAGAATTGCCTAGCCTCATTGGAGTTTACAATCAAAAAGGACAAAGACACATGGGGAAAAAAATTAAAACATGATTGAAAAGTGCCATGGTAGATCTATATATACAACATCTTAAGAACAAATATTAGAGATGATTACTTCTGCCTGGGAAACCTTCGAGGTCTTTTTAGAAGAGGTGATTTTAAGCCAGGCTTCAAAAAACGTGGAGGAAGTCATTAGATAAAGGAAAGTGGGAAGAAGAAATAACACTCAAGGCCTAAAGAAAAACATTCACAATCACACACAAAAAAAGGGAAACAGCTAACAAATAAATATAAGGAGCATCCAATAATGTTGTGTGACTAGAATACGGGACATGAAGAAGGGAAGTTTCCCCGGCATGATTCTCAAAAGAGAAGCTGGGTTCAGATTATCAAGAACATTTTGCATCATGATAAGAAGTTTTAACCTCATCTTACTGGTAATAGAAAGTAATTTCTAAGCAGGAAAGTAATATAGTTTGGTTTATAGATTAGAAAAAAAATCAATTGGAATAATGAAGAGACTGAAGAGAGATAATAACAAGGCTATTTAAACGGGTCAAATTTGATGACAAGAACATTATCAGAAAGGATGAAATAGATTCCGGATATCACTGAAGAGTACATTCTAAAGCCCTTGATGATTGATTAACTATGGATCATAAAGAAAGAGCTGAATCAAAATTTCTAGGCTGAGCAACTGAATGGATGCTGACAATTTTAACCAAACTGAAATGCACTAAAAAGAAAGAATCAAGAGGTCACAGTATTTATAAGACACAACAGCAATTACTTGAAATTTGAAATTTAAAAACTAAATACTTGACATTTAATTTTTATTCAACTAGTTAAATCAATCAGCTATATTTTCTCACCACAATGAAAAGCCATATGAGGCCATATAAAGGGCCTGTTTAATATTCTGTTCCTGGCAACTTCATTAAGACATATTTGGATGTAGCCACACTTAAACAGACAAAAGATGGGATATACTCTAGCTTCCTTAACTTCTTGTAATGAAGCCAGAGAGCGTGCAGCTTATTTATTTCCCAATCCTGATGTCATATTCCATGTAAAGAGATAATTTTTTAGCTTCACACTCTTATCTCTCTCCTCCCCCTCACTCAGTCTAGGGGAGATGGGCAGAATTACCTAACAAATCGTTGAGTTTGGAAGGTATGCCAGCTCAAGTCCTCTGTAAAGCTGATGCAAGATGGGATTAGACACACAAGATGTTTATTGAGGGAAATGCCCAAGAAGGTTGAAGGGAAGGGGGCCAGGGAAGGCAGGAGAGAGCCTTCATAACGTGATGCCGGTCTGATACCTGCTAAGGAGAATCAGTAAAAGTCTCAGACTGAGGTGTCATTCTGAGAGGTTTGGCAAGGTCAATGGGGCCCTCACATGTAGGTTGCCCACTAAAGAAGTCTGAGGAATGAGTGGCATCAGTCCCTGAGCCTTGCTCAGTCACGGTGTGGGAGCAGCCCTAGGTGCTTCAGAGCAATTGCAGAGTTGGCTCCAGAAAGGGCAGAAATTGGGGCAGTCAGACAGTTATGCTCCCTGCTGCCGAAAATGTAAGCACTGCATTTTCCTGGTCGCCACATAAGGAGAAACTGAACATGTGTTATCTGGCACCTTCCTCTCTCCTTTTCTTGGGAGCCAAACTCGCCACAAAAGATTATACTCTTTATTGTTCCAGGTCAGGACATAAGATTTACCCTATGGTGGGTAAGGAGGCCGGTGTTTATTTTTAAGGGAGGAAATATCTGGTACACGGGGTCAGGGTCTTTGTAACAGAAAGGATAATTAATATTTGGGGACTGACATATACCAGGAGTGACTGAGGTTTCTGGGGTAGCTATGATTCATGGCTTCAGTTTTTTAACTTTGACCACGTGTAGAAATATTATCAGACTATCTTGAAATGTACAATTATCCAATTGTTTTTTGTTTGTCTGTTTGTTTTTTTCTGCCCTGGACTGAAAGACTTTAAGCCTTAAGCCCCATGGTATTTTTTCACTTGTTGGTGATCAGAGCTTACAGTGGCTCTTTCTCTGGGGGGCAGTGCTACATGCATTAGGACTAACGAACAGGATGATAGCCATAAGGAATGTGGGGTTGTGGGCTTCATCTAAAGATTGACGTATAGCTGACTTGGCAAGTTCTGGAGGCGGGATCCTGCTGCAAGACCTTGGACCACACAGGTGTAGCTTCCTAGGCATGTGTGGCTGAGACAAAGTTCAACTGTAGGAAGCAGTCTTTTTATACAGAGGCCCTAAAATAAGACAGAAGACAGAAATTTGCTTCTATTATGCTGAGAGGATTTATCTCATGCTATACCTGAGTTTTGCCTATGCCACACTACACTAGTAAGTTTCTAGGTTTAGATTTTCAATGTCAGGCACAGATAAACAGTACAAAGAAGAAATGCAAAAATAAGAGGCTTTGACTATGGGATGGAAAAGAGGGGCTCCTCAAATAAGATTTTCTGTCTGAAACTTCCACCTTTAAAAATTTCTAAACGTTGAAAAACAGCAGCCAGATCTTGAATGCAAGATCTGGAAGACATGGCACACAGAGGTGGATATCTCCCCATATATGCCTAAAGGAAGAATTAAGCTTTTACTGATTTCTCCCATCTGAGTTTATGAATTCTGGACCAACTGGCATAGACTGGCATTACAGCAAATCTAGATCAAGAATATTTTCTCTGATAGGCACTTGAGAAACATAAGGTTAATTTATGTTTTGGGTACATAAAATCTGTAGGAGTTCAGAGAAAATAGTGATCAAAGAAACCAGGAAAGAATCATAACATTAGAAAATGTTCTAATTGGAAGAAATCTTAGAATTATCATTTGGAACATCTACCAATGTGGAATCCTTCTTAGGTCATCTCTTATTTCTTAATTGATAAAGATCTCTAACTTTTTTTTTTTTAAGTCAAAATCCTTCTTTTTCATACTCCCAACACTAGATCCAGTTTTGTCTTCTGGGAAGGCTTCAAAATTTAGATATTTTAATGTTCAGAGATTTTCCAAAGAATGAAGTTTAAAATAAATACATTAACAAACATGAAAAAAAAAAGAATATTTTCTCTGTCTTCACTTAGATATCTTTGAGTCAATACTGTGGTCTTTGACAAATAATATTTGGGTAGATGAAATCCTGGGTTCTGGATTCTGGAAATATTATTTTGTCTTGTATAACTTTTCTAGGGACTAGGGATTGGCTCATTTCAAAATTTACTGTGTGTGCCTAGAGCTGATACCGTCTGATGTGTCTAGTTATCATTTGGTCTCTTTAAAAGTGTGGCTCACAAAACAAACATTTGGCATTAAGCAAATACAACTTCTGAGGCCCTGAAGGATCTACACCCATTGCAGAAGGAGACAGCTCAGCCTGCAGCTTTTCAAAGAAACCCAACTCTGCCAAGCACTGAGAAATGACTCTAGCTGAGACTGAGCAGAATATTAAGTTAAACAGAATGGATTTTGCACTTAAATTTCTTTGGCATTTTACAACACAAGGGCAACAGGATTAGATTTTGGACTTTATTTCCTTAGCGCTTTTTCTTAAACTTGAATTTACGAGCTGGTTCTTTTCTGCTTGCTCCTCCAGATCACTCTGTACACTTTGTGCCCCAGAGGCTGTGCAGGCACCTGGCCCTCTGACTCCCCACTGAACTCAACCATTGGAAAGCACCAGTAGGATAAGAGGAAAACTAGGTCAGGGTGTTTATTCCCTTTGTTCCTTCCCAGATCACCACGAGTTAACTTTCCTCCCTCTATTTAAGGTAGCCCTCTCCATACAATTACTTTCTCCAGAATTTGAGGATCTCTCCCTACTTGTGCCCCTTCAGGCCCAGGGTGGTGTCAAGTACTCCCTCTTGATAACCCCAGAATATTGTCCATCCTTCTTTGTTTCCCTATACCCTGTCTCCACTGGTGTAAACAGTTCTTTTATTAAACTCTTCTCTATTGCCCAGTTTGAGCGTGCCATCTGCTTCCTACTAGAATTTAATGGATACAGCTTGGAAGGGGAATTAAGTTTACAAGTTTCATTTCTCCCTGGGAATTTGATAATAAGAAGAGGATTGTATTTTATGACTTGTCACCTGTTCTCTTTGAAGAACCTCTGATAGGCCCTTCTGGATTCGTGGTTGTATACATTTGGGAGGTGAAGTAACATGTAAGTGAACTTCAGCCTTGAATACAGAGTGGCCTTAGAGGAGTTAATTTAATTGGTTATTGTTATGACCTATTTTAGAGCCTTTTGGGTGTAAAATCTATACTGCCTACTAGTGGTCCTAGTAGGTACTCAATGGAGCAGTGACTGGTATTTGCAGAGCAGCCTCAGGGGAAGGGTCATCCTGAGAGACCCCTACTCCCCTTTCCCAGAGGCATGACTATAACTTTGGTTGACCAAAGATTTAATAGTTAAGCCCAATGGATTAAGGTGCAAAAACCCAGGAGATGTTAGTGGTGAGAGATGCTTATTGGCCATCCCGATATTTCCTTTGATGCAGAGGGAACCTCATTAGTAAAATACTCCTGGCCTCTCTCCACCCCCTCATTCACGATCCCCTAAATGCCTGTAGGTGACTGGTGAGTCCATAAGGAGAAAGTGGGTATGAAAACCCTTTCCTCTAGGCTGTCCGTTCTCTTAGGAAGGCCCTGTCCACAGTGAGTGGGCAGTCTGTTCAGCTCCAGCCACAGATTCCAGCCCTTTGGTTTGTGGTGTCCGTGCAGAAGGTTGCCTTAATCCATACAGTTATGACTTTGGGAGGAAATTGGTCTAATTCCAGAATTCAGTATTAAGAAACACATGTGTATACAAATATAGGCTACATTCTGAAATATTAGCTTTGTGTGGAATAGAGATCATATTTGGACTTCCATCGGCCTTGCTCCTTGGGGAAGAGAGGTAGTATTTATTTGTCCCCCTCAATGATCCCCAACAAATACTAAGTTAAAAGTTTCTCAGACCAAATTCCATATTTGCCAATATAATTTCCTTGAGTTTATTGCACACTGCATAAAGTATAAGATTATTAATATCATTAACCTACTACCAAAGACTAAGTTGTGATTTCATTATTTGTTTCACAAGCCAAGTAGACACTATAATGCCCAGCAAAGATGCAAAGCATTAAATTATATAGCAATCAATGAAATAATAAAAATAATATATCTGCCATTGTTTGGAAGATTTCAATTTATTTGGCTAAAATGAGTATGTAATTCTTAAAAACCACCTAAAAACTGAATTATAGTAAATGGTAGAATTTATTTATTCAGATAAACCAGTTTTGTTTCTTCTTCTTGTCCTCAGTGTGTAGAACAAAGGTCAAAATCTGAGTATACATCTCTGTGGTTAACTGTGAGTACAGATGATGGTGTCTGGTGAAATAGCTGTTGACACCAGGTCAGCTCGAATGATAGATAAAAACATTGCACTGATAAAAGAGTAAGACCTTCCTTGTTTTGTGTCATGTTTGATATCCAATGGAACACACATAGAAAGTGTTGGTTGACAAAGCTATATTATTATGTGAAAACTATTAGAGTTGAAAAGAGGAAAATTTATACTTGAGAGGAATATTTCTGTGTTAAACAAATTGAAGAATTGCCAGAGCAGGCCACTGAAGTTCTACTGACAGATCTGTTCAGAAAAAGATAAAGCTGGTGGGGAAATTTCTTAACACAAATCCCCATGAGCCCAGCATTACTATTGGTGATTTTGTGACACATCTCTTGTGGATTTCACTTCCTAAACAAATCTTTCTTTCACCAATGTTTGAGCCGACCTGTGCTTGATACCAAGAATACAAGATTAACTTGTGCCAGAAGGGAAGGTATGTCACAATGTAAGCAGCACACACCAGAAGGAAAACGCTTTGAGTAGACCAGGAGGCAACATGGCCGTGCCAAGAGAACCCAGAGATTCATGGAACGTTGTTCTACACATAAACTATGTCTTACAAGGAGAAAACAATATTTGAAGAAGGAACGGGTATTTCATAAATTAGGAGTGTTTTGTGTTACTGTATCACCCCACACTCATCAACCACAAACTGTCATTGAATACCATCTCTGTGTCAGGAACTTTGCTAGGCAAAAGAAATACCTGCTCTCAAGGAACAAACAATCAAGTTGAGGATACAGAACATATTTATGAAAAGGCAAATAACAAAATAAAGTAGCAGATACTATACAACAGGTAATAGTGAATAAAGCTAAATATCCCAGTTTTAGGGAAATATACCAATGTCAGGCTATTAGAATTATTTTAACAAGAGAATAGAACCAGACCACATCCTTGAGTACTGGGATGGTTTCCCCAGAAAGGAGGAGTTTTCCTATTGTCAGTCATCCAAAAAGAGGTTAAACCAGAGAGCTGGGATGGGAAATGGTGGTGATAGGGAACTTGGGTATAAAGGATACTTGTCTCTTTCAGGGCATGGGCACTTGATGCATGAAGATGACTGAGAATTCTGGAGTGGTTCTAACGGTGAGGCTTGAACTGTCCCTGGTCAGAGGAGACAGGCTAAAAGCAAGGCAAAGAATGAGCCTGTAAGTGACCATAGGTGTGAACACAGGTTTGAGCAGTGATGGTTAGGAATTCTCTAACTTAAACCTCTCTACTCCTTTCTTTCATCCATGATCTATTAGTAAAGCCTAAGCAAGAATTATCATGGTCTCAGTTGTGTAGTGGATCATAAAGAAAGGCCTAGTGCATGCATTGTGAGAAGGAATGATACAAGTGGGAGCAGTTCCTCCTCTCCAGAGCCTGGAGAAGAATGTGAGTATGAGGGTCGGGAGGGGTAACATAGGGAGTCAGTGGGGTTGGGCAATGTAGGAGCACCAGGTGGAGTGGCTATCTAGTAAGGATCAGTGGTCAGGAAGGCAGAAGAAAGCCCCAGGCTCAAATGAAGAAGACCAAACAGAAGAAACTGAGGTGTTTGTGTCTGAACAGGTGAGATGCAGTACTCTGGGAATGGCCAGAAATAGCTGAGACACATAAATTGATGGGAGATTTTCCATAACAATTTGCATATAAAGATAAAGTTGGCTTTGATTTGATAATAACAGATTGGATAACTTAAGGCTGCACTATTCATAAAGTAACCATCTGTCTCTTTGCCCAGGTCAGTCCCAATTTACACCAGTTGTCGCAGTGTAATTATCAATGGTACTCATTTTCACTATCAAAAGGGTCCCAGCTTGAATAATAAATAATGTGGTTGGTCTAACTAATAAGCACAGTATCAATGACAAAGAAAAGAAACATGCAACTTCAGAAGAGTAGACATCACTGAAGAATGGAGATTTGATCTGAAATATGTCTTGAAGGAAGGGAGGGCTTAAATAAATAGAGAAAAAAGTAATGATTTTATAGGAAAAAGAAATGGTATGTGAAAATAAACTCAAATCTGCCATTTTTTGCTGACATATATTGAATCCTTTCCATGTGTCATGTACGGTTTTCTGTGAATTTTATGTAAGAACATTTTACTTCTCATAATAACCCTATGAAATAGGTACTATTATTAGTCCTTTTTTAGTGAGGCACAGAGCTTAATTAATTTACCCAAGCTATACCATAAGAAGGTAGTAGAGCAGGAATTAAATACAGACAACCTGGCCTCTCTACACTGACTATCAGAGAATAATGAGCAGATTTATTTTGCTAAAGTTTCTGATGAGAGAATAGTTGTAGATAAAGTTGGCAAGATGGATTAAATGGTCTGCAGTGCCTTGATACAGCATTCGTACTTCATTCTCTACACGGTATAGAATTAGTGAAGAGCTTTGAGATATTGATTTGAGAAAGTCTTATTTTCAGAAGATTTATCTTTGACAGCAGCATACAGAAGGACTAAGAATTAGACTTTGAGGTTGTTTTAATCAAACTAGTTTATAATCTCAGATTTATTATGTTTGTTACCCTTACTCTGCACATTGGTATGAACATAGGTGACACTTTTAAGAATTGTCTGCAGTTGAGATTTGTGGAGAATAAGATCAACAATCAGAACACAGAAAAAGAAAGTTACCAGAGTGGGGAGGTATATACAGATATTTTAACATATAAATATTTCTTGTTTAGAGATATGTATCTAAGACAAAGCCCCAAAGCTGAGTGTGAAACCCTGTAGGAGAGGATTAAGTTAAAGATGAAAGGAGAAACAAACAGTAGGACTATGAAATGAGATCAGGGTTTCAGGAAAGATTAGGCATGCTGCTCGTTAGTAAAAGTGAGTACAATGGACAGAAGTTTCAGTTCAAAACAAGAAGGAATTTTCAAACAATTACAACTTTCCAAGTCTGATTCTATGAGTATTTGTTCCCAAACACCTATATTCTGAAGGTTAATCTATTGAATGTTATACAAAAATGGAAAAGAAAAGAAATGTAACTGACACAGTATATATACAGAAGAAACTAGTACCTGTTTAATAGAAGAAAGAATAATATACATAGTACATGTACTGTAGGTAAGTTGGTGAGATATGGACAGATAGATTCATAGAATAGATATTAACTAGATAAATGAATAGACATGCAAACAGGCAGATAAGTATTATTACATTGTTTTACCAAATTTCCCAGTTTCCAAAACGTGGGAACCCAATCAAGACTCGAAGCATTTAAGGGCTATGCCTGAATAATGATTTGCATGGTCCATGTACCATTAAATGGGAAAAGGAAAATGATTGAAGGCTTTAGTAATTATTTCTAACATCTGGATTTGGACAATTAGCATTTGTTCTTGAGGTGAAAATTGGGTGCTATTTCACATTATTAAAAATCTAGTGAGTATTGGAGTTTGGGGAGATCATTTTCCCTAAAAGGTAAAAAAAATAATTCAAAGTATTCTTTCTCTCAGGATGTGAGGAAAATGAATTCATCATGCTTCTTTTATAAGCATCAACATTTGGGGCATCCTACTACATCCAATGTAGTGTTTTTTTCAGGTACTGGGATTGTGTATGTGTTTGTGTGTATAATATAAAAATGCAAATTATATTCCTGAAAATTTAAATTATATTCATCTCAAATAGTAAATTTAAAAATGAATTGCTTGAAACTTCTATGAAAGCAAATCAATTAAAATCATAAATATTTACCTACCCAAATATATATGTATGATATAAATAGTGTTTCACTTCCTTTGCCTAGGTAGTTTATATCTCCTGGTGGCCCAAATGAAAGCTCCAGTACAGAACCAGACACCTGTCTTCTAATGTTTATATATTATTTTGAAAGAAAATGAATTCTGCAGAAGAACAAGAATAAAAATATTTTCATTTTTAAATCATTTACTTCAGCAGAAAGACAACTAAAGGTTTTTTTTTAACTTATATTTTATAGGTTATATAATGAAGTCATTATTTCCAGAGAATAATTCTTCTTTCCAATTGCTTGAAACCACTGTCACAATAATTTGATTTAGATTGCAAAGAAACAATCATAGTCTCTTTTCAATTAAGAGACATATTTCATTTTCCAATACCTCCATTCTCTTCTTTTCTTCTAAAACTCATTATAAACCAAATAATTTCATTCAGACCAGGCAACTTCTGGAAACACAATCAAGGGTTACAGTATAAATGTGAAATTTTTAATTTTGTCCTTTATCTTTTTCTTGGGAACATTTTACATTAACAGGTAGAAACTCGAGCTTTTAAAATATTTCCCTAAAGTAGTACATCTGCAATGAAAACAATATATAGGAAAACTATAGCTTTTCTTCAGGATTAGTATGATATAGCACCGTAAAAACATACTTTGTAAGACACAAATGTTATCAAGAAACAATGATTGCTCTATGGTCAAAGGGAGTAACTAAAAGGAAGTTTTAAAAAAACTACAATCCCAGGTGTGTGGATTTTTAAGTCAGGAAAATCAAAATGCATTCTTCATATATATATATATATATATATTTATATATATGTGTGTGTGTGTGTGTATATTTAATTTAAGCTATAAGTTCATAAAAAATGCTGTTCTCCTGAAAATTTAGTAATCAAGCAGAACTTTGTAATAAGATGCATAAAGGCCAAAATAGGGCTTATATTTTCAGGTAATATATTTAAATAAAAAGTTGATGAAGGAAGGGAAAAATAATTTAACTATAATTCTTAGCTCCAAGAATTTCACCAAGCACTTTACATATGTAGTTATCTCATTAACTCTTTTCAACAATTCAAGAAGGTTGTTATCATTGCCTGTATTTTATGGATGAAGAAACTGAGGCTGAAAAAAAAGGAGTGATTTACTCAAGATCATACAACTAGTTTGTGGCAGAGTAAGAATTTCAAACCAGATATCAATTCAAAATCCTTCTATTATTGACATGAGGATTCTTTAATGTTCTATACAACAATTCCCCTAGAAAAAGCACAACAAAGTCAGCACTGAAAAGATGTAGGAAAATATTGGTAGAAGTATATTCACATAGCCATTTAAAAGAGTAATTTTCTAGCAGCTATCAAAATTTTAAACATAAAAAAGCATGTCCTTTTACCCAGTAATTCACTTTCAGGAATTCATCCTATAGAAATCTTGCTATGCACAAGTACGCCAGTGCAACACTATCTATAATTTCAACAACAACAACAGAAAAGTAGGATCAACCTATGTCCAGAAATAGGGAATTATTTCAATATAATACAGTGTGCCCACACCACAAAATTGCACATAGCAATATAAGACTATGGTAAATCTACATGTACTTACATAAAAATATCTCTAAGATATATTTTTAAGAGTAAAAGTAAAATAGAATATTACAAGTAAAATGGTCTTATTTATGAGCTATGTTAAATTACAGATAGATAGATGGATAGATAGATGATAGATAGATAGATAGATAGATAGATAGATAGATAGATGATAGGAAGAAAAACATATTGAGAAGGAGATCTTCCTACCATCCAATGATCTTGTGACCATGATTTATCTTTATTCCTAGAAAACAGTTCATGCTACTTGTCAAAGACCAAGAATTAAAATGTCTCCCTCACAGGTCTATTGGAGCTCCAGGACTGAATCCACCACTACCGTATTCACCATAAAACACATTTTTTGGCATTTACCATTTTAAAGCACTTTCACTTGAATTACCTAATCTGGTCCTCACAATACTAATAATCAAAGTATCCCAGAGCAGTTCAACAAAAACCAAGTTATACTATTCTGCCATTTTATGCTAGTATAAACTCATATTTATTCCGTTAACAAGCATTTATTGAGGGTTTACTATGAGCCTGCTTCTCATAATAGGTAGAAACATGAACCAAATTAGACAAAGATCCTACACTGAATAAAATGAGCAACCAGAGTATATGTGTTGGGAGATGTGGTGAGTTATAAGATATATACACAAAGAACATAATTTAAGGTAAAAAGTGAATAGGTAGCATCAAAAAGGTACCCAAAAAAGTACAAACTATTGTCTCAATGATCTGCAAATCATGAAGCCTGGGGGTCTTCCGTAAGAATCAAAACTCTGAATTCGAGTTGTTCATGTGACTTTCTTTGCTTATTTATTCACAATAGTTCTTTTAGGATTGTATTGATCCTACAACACTCTACTGTGTAATATGACCAAGGGGCAAGCACACAAAGTCAGAGACAAGCAAATCGGAGCAGCTGGGGCTGCTCCACTTACTAGCTGTTTGGGAGAGTTATTTAACCTCTCTGAGCCTCTGTATGGTAAACTGTATTTTCTAAAAGTGACCATGTCAACATTTCTCTTCAGAACCTTGTCACTCCTCCATTAAGAGGAAAGGTCAATGTCTCCTCCTCTTGAAATTGGGCATTCCTCATAGTCACATAGTCACTCAATGAACAGAATGTGACAGAAGTTAATGCTACAGTGACTTCCAAGGCTACTCATAAAAATGATCTCTCTCTCATTCTCTCCCTCTCCGTCCTCCTCTCCCTCTCTCCACTCTTAATACTCACCTTTGAAATCTGTCCACCATGCTCTTAGGAAGTGCAAACTAGTCCATGTGAAAATATCACATGCAGTTCGTCAGCACCTATCAGTATCAACCACTCAACTTGTGAGTGGATGAGCTTTCAGATGATCACAGACCCAGTCTTCAAGTCTCCCAGCTGAGGCCTCAGACCCTGTGGAGTAGAGAGACAAGCCATCTCTATCTGAATTCCTGCTCCACAAATACGTGAACATAATAAATGGTTGTTTTGATGTAATTTGTAACAAAGATAGAGTAACTGGAACACTCAATTCCCTCATCTGGAAAAACAGGATGAGAACAGTATTAGAGTGTTGTTTTGAGGATTAATAGAGCCAATATAAAGCAGTTAGTAAAGTACCAGACACACTGCCGATAATAAATGGCAATTACCGTAACCATGTTAATCCGCCTCAAAGATTGTCCTCTCTGCTACATGCCACATTATTTCGCCTCCTCTCTCCACCTCCCTGGTAGAAAAGTCAATCCCCATTCTGAAACTGCACCCCAACCCAACAGATATTCCAGAATTAAACCAGTCTTTAAGCTTATGAGCAGCTAGGTGCCTTTTAGCAGGCAGTTTGTACATCCCTAATCCCTTGCAGTAAACTTTAACTCTGAAGGTAGGAATTAACAGAGTTGGAGTGGATGGAATAGCCAAGAACAGACAACGTAGACAAAAACTCTTTGGTGGTGAACCTACTTTCTAATTATTTTCTATTGTCACTTAGGGCAGTATGTACTTGTGTGATATCTCACACATACATACACACACACACACAAATGCACCATTTGAAATGAGCACTTGTGTGATCAAAAATCATGCTGGTTGGTATTCAAAGCATCAGCTTAAACATTTCATTTTCCTGTTCATTCATTCATTCATTTTACAGACCTATACTTAGCACCTTGTACACTCCAGGAGCTATATAGGTACTAGGACTTCAATGATACATCCTACATGGTCTGTACACTTAAAGATTTACAGTCTAAAGGTAGAACACATAAGAGTTCTACTTGTTTTCTGCGGAGTTCCTTCTTCTCCCCAAAAAATCCTTAATAGTCTGCTTACCCTAAAAATGCATTTTAGATAAAGAGGTCAAAATTTAAAACAAATAAGTTGTATATTAAGGCATCTTCTATTTATGTTGATATTCTTCTCTAGTAATTTACATTATCTTCATCATTGGCACACATATGAACCAACACAATATTTCAAGTATATCTGTTTTGTTTTCTCTTCAGTTAATGAACAAAGCTAAATGATCATGGTACTGCCATATGGGTACAAATATTACAGTGCACATGTTGTACTCGTGAACATAATAAATATTTGCTAAACAAGGCAATGAAAGTGGAGTTCTGGTAAAAACAGACTTAGTGGAAATAAAAAGAATCTGACAAGATTTGCACAAGTTCCACAACAGCTGCCTGAGGGAGTCATGTTGCCCATCAGGATCAGATCCCTCTGAGAGGACTTGAATGAGCAATAGCCCTCTCAACTATCATAGTTCATGCTTCCTAGAAAAGCAGCTGCACTGAAAACTCCTTACTGCTTAGTAAACTATTCAGTGTTCACAGCCCAAGTGCTAAGTATACATCCTCCCATAGAGCCTATCAAGACTAACTCCATTTTGTCATATATTCTTACTTCACCAAAAGTGCAAGCCCCCATGTCACCCTTTATCTCATAACCAAAGTGCTTTCTACATCCTCATCCAATTCTCCTCCTTTCTCCTTCTACCTAAACCCCAAATTTTCACATGCCTCGTTTCCTCTCATTGTTCAGGTCTCACATCAATTACCATCTTCTCAGAGGCCTTCTCTATGCCATTAAGTAAGTCTTCTGTTATGCTCTATTACAGCACTGTTGACTTCATTCACAACATTGTCACAAGTTGTAATTACAAGTTAGTTTTTTTTTTCTTTACTTGTTTCATAACTTTTTTACTTACTTATTTACTTGTTTATTATATCTTTCCAAATTAGGCAATAAGGTCCATAAAAGTCAGGGATAATACTCATATTGCTTACCACTCTATACCAAAAGACTAAATCAGGCACTAGCATGTGGTATGTGCTCAATTAATATATGCTGGATGAAAAAATAAAAACATGAAATACATAAATATCTAACAAGAATGTATCATTATATAAGCAGAAACATATACTTTGCTCCAATTCCACTACACTCATGCAGGTCAACGTCATCTCTTAATTGATTCAAACAACTTTTAACTGGTCTCCCAGCTTCTGCTGCTTCACTGCTTCTTTCCCTTCTATTTAGTTTTACAGCTTTTTTATTGATGCATAATGAACTAAAAATATTATATTAGTTTTAGGCATATAACACAGTGATTTAATATTTTTATACATTACCAAATGATCAGCACAATAAGTCTTGTTACCATCTGTCACCACACAAAGTTATTGCAATATTATTGAATACATTCCCTGTGCTTTTCATTACTTCCCCATGGCTTATTTAAAACTGGAAGTTTGTACCTCTTAATCCCCCTCACCTATGTCGCACGTCACCCTACGCCCCACCCTTCTGGCAACTACCTGTTTGTTCTCTGCATCTATGAGTCTGTTTTTTTCTTATATTTATTCATTTGTTTTGTTTTTTAGAGTCCACATATAAGTAAAATCATATGGTAGTTGTCTTTCTCTCTCTGGCTTATTTCACTTAGCATAATACCCTCTAGGTCCATCCATGTTGTTGAAAAGGCAATATTTCATTCTTTTTTATGGCTGAGTAATAGTCCATTGTGTGTGTATATATATGTGAGGTAATATCTCACTATGGTTTTGATTTGCATTTCCCTGATGATTAGTGATACTGAATATCTTTTTATGTGTTTATTGGCCATCTGCATGTCTTCTTTGGAAAACTGTCTATTCAGGTCTGCTCATTTTTTAATCAAGTTTTTTTTTTTTTATTATTGAGTTGTATGACCTATTTTATATATTGTCTATTAATGCCTTCTCAGTCATGTCATTTGCAAATATTTTCTCCCATTCAGTAAGTAGTCTCCTCATTTTGTCAATGGTTTCCTTTTCTGTGCAAAAGTTTTAATGAGATATCACCTCACTCCTGTCAGAATGGCTATCATCAGAAAGTCTACAAATAACAAATGTTGACAAGGATGTGGAGAAAAGGAAACACTTGTACACTACTGATGGGAATGTAAATTGGTGCAGCTACTATTGAAAACAGTAAGGTGGTTCCACAAAAAAAGTAAAAACAGAGCTACCATATGATCCAGCAATTCCACTGCTGCATATACATCTGAAGAAAATGAAAACAGTAACTTGAAAAGATTCATGCACCCCAGTGTTCATAGCAGCATTCTTTATTTACAATAGCCAAGATATGGAAGCAACCTAAGTGTCCATCAACTGATGAATGGATAAAGATGTGATACACACACACACACACACACACACAATGGAATCTTAGCCAAAAAAAAGAATGAAATTCTGCCATTTGAAAAATCATGGATGGACCTAGAGAGTATTATGCTTAGTGAAATAAGTCAGACAGAAAAAGACAAATTCTCTATATTATCAATTATATACATAACCTAAAAAATAAAACGAATGTATATAACAAAACAGACTCACAGATATATGGACAGAGAACAAAGTGGGGAGAGGAAAGGGGGGGGGCAAGATAATGGTATGGGAATAAGAGATACAAACTACTGGGACTTCCCTGGTGGCACAGTGGTTAAGAATCCGCCTGCCAATGCAGGGAACACGGGTTCAATCCCTGGTCCGGGAAGATCTCACATGCCATGGAACAACTATGCCCGTGTGCCACAACTAATGAAGCCTGCACACCTAGAGCCCATGCTCCACAACAAGAGAAGCCACTGCAATGAGAAGCCCGTGCACTGCAACGAAGAGTAGCCCCTGCTCGCCGCAACCAGAGAAAGCCCGTGCACAACAATAAAGACCCAATGCAGCCAAAAATAAATAAATAAAATTTATTTAAAAAAAAAGAGATACAAACTACTATGTATAAAATAGATAAGCAACAAGGATATAATGTATAGCACAGGAAAATATACTCATTGTTTTGTAATAACTTTAAATGGAGTATAATCTATACAAAATATTGAATCAGTATGCTGTACACCTAAAACTAATATAATATCATCAATCAACTATACTTCAATTCAAAAAAATTATTGAGATATTTCTTGAGGCCTAACATGTGATCTATCCTGGAGCTTGTTCCATGTACACTTAATAGTATTCTGAAGTTTCTGAATGGTATATTCTATAGATATATATTAAGTCCATCTGGTCTAATGTGTTGTTTAAGGTGAATGTTTCCTGATTGATCTTCTGTCTGGATGATCTATCCACTGATGTCAGTGGGGTATTAACGTCCCCTACTATTATTGTATTACTGACAATTTCTCCCTTTACATCTCTTCACTTTATATATTTATTCACTTTATATATTTAGGTGCTCCCATGCTGGGTGCATAAATATTTACAAATGTTATATCCACTTCTTGGCTCAAGCCCTTTATCATTATGTTCTGCCCTTGTTTTTTGTTACAGTCTTTGTTTTCAAGTCTATTTTGTCTGATATGAATACTGCTATCCCAGCTTTCTTTTCATTTCCAATTGCATAGAATATCTTTTTCCATCCCTTCACTTTCAGTCTTTGTGTGCCTCTAGATCTGAAATGAGTCTATTGTAGGTAGCATATCCACTCAGCCACCCTATATCTTTTGACTGCAGCATTTAGTCCATTTACATTGAAACTGATTATTGATATGTATGGTATAAGGTATGTACTTATTACCATTTTGTTTATTATTTTCTGACTGTTTTTGTAGTTCTTATCTGTTCCATTCTTCTTTTCCTGATCTTTTCCCTTGTGACTGGATAATTTTCTTTAATGTTATGTTTGGGCTCCTTTCTATTTTGCATGTGTGTACCTATTGCAGATTTTGGTTTGCAGTAACCATGAGGTTCATATATATATCAACCTATATGCAGTAGTTTATTTTAAGCTGATAGTTGCTTACATCCAAATGCATTCTAAAAGCACTACATTTTTACTCCCCTTTCCCACATTTTTTATGTCATATTTTATATCTTTTTATTTTGTATCTCTTATGTACTTATTGTATAGTTGATTTTATGACTTTTGTCTATTAACTTTCATATTAGATTTTTAAGTGGCTAAACCACTGCCTTCACTATATATTTGCCTTTACCAGTGAGATTTTTTTTTCTTTCATATATATTCTTTTCCTAGTTATGGCCTTTTCTTTCCTGCTTAAAGAATACCCTTTAAATTTTCTCGTAAGGCCATTTTAGTGGTGATGAAATCCTTTAGTTTTTGCTTGTCTGCGAAATTCTTTATCTCTCCTTCAATTCTGAATGATAACTTTGGCAGGCAGAATAATCTTGGCTGTTAAGATTTTTTTTTTTTCCTTTTTCCTTTAAATACATTGTGCCACTCCCTTCTAGCCTGCAAGGTTTCTGCTGAAAAATTAACTGATAGCCTTATGGGGGTTCCCTTGTATGTGACTAGTTGTATTCCTCTTGCTGCTTTTAAAATTTTCTCTTTATCTTTAACTTGTGCCATTTTAATGATGATAAGTCTTGGTGTGAATCTCTTTGGGTTTATCTTATTTGGTACTTTCTGTGCTTCCTCAACCTGGATATCTGTTTCCTTCCCCAGGTTAGGGAAGTTGTCAGCTATTATTTTATCAAATAAGTTTTCTGCCCCTTTTTCTCTCTTCTCCTTTTGGGACCCCTATAACGCAAATGTTAGTACACTTGATGTTGTCTCTGAGGTTCCTTAAACTATTCTCATTTTTAAAAGTTCTTTTTTGTTTTTGCCATTCTCTTTGGGTGCTTTTCACTTTTCTATCTTCTAGAGCACTGATCTATTCTTCTTTATTATCTAATATGCTGTTGATTCCCCAAGGTGTATTTTTTGTTTCAATTATTGTATTTTTCAGCTCTGATTGGTTTTTTCTTTTATTTTCTAAATCTTTGTTGAAGTTCTCACTGTGTTTCTCCATTTTCCTCCAAAGTTCAGGGAGCATGTTTATGACTATTACTTTGAACTCTTTATCAGGTAAATTATTTATCTCCATTTCATTAGGATTTCTTTCTGGGGTTTCATCTTGTTCTTCCACTTGGAACATATTTTCTGTCTCCTCATTTTGTTTCTCTGCTTGTTTCTATGAATTAAGCAAAACAGCTACCTCTCCCAGTCTTGAAGCTGTGGCTCTGTGTAGAAGAGTCCCCTATGTAGACTGCATGTATTGGGTGGCTTTGGCAGGCTGGCTGGAGGCGGAGTGGGTGCCAGCTGAGGGTGGGGTCCAGGGGTTGCCTTGGCAGGACAGCCAGAGCTGGAGTAGGTGCAGATTAGGGGGGGTCCCATACTGTACCACATCAGGGCCACCTTGGCAGGATGGCTGGAGTGGGCACACACTAGGGGGAGGCCTCAGAGCACACGATGCCAGAGTCACCTTTGGGAGACAGCTGGAGCTGGTTTGGGCCAGGGGCCTGGGGCACACTGGCATGGCCCTGGCAGGCCTGCTAGAGCACCTGAACCATGTTCCTGCTTATACTATTAAGGTGGAGGGGGAAAACAAAAAAATGGTGCTCTCCAGTGCCTCTGGGCCCCAAGAGAATTACAGCAGGCCCCCTCCTATATGGCAGATGCTCTAGGGTTAGCAAATAGATTTCCTTCATGTATAGTCTAGGTGCCCTTTAAACCACTCTTCTTCCTCTATACCCCAGGACAAGCAAGTCTGTATGCAGACCCCTCAGTGATATACCTCCCTACTGGAGGTCACCATAACAGGGGTGGGATTCCTGCTGATACTATGTCTCCATCTCTCCTACCTGTCTGTATGTGGTCATTCTATTATTTGTCATGCAGAAGCTGTTCAATCAGCCCTTAGTTCTTCTTCAGGAGTAATTGCTCTGATAAGTACGTGTAGATTCAATGTGTTGCGGGAGGAGGTGAATTCAGGGTCTTCCTACACTGCCATCTTGAACTGGAACCTATTCCCTTCCCTTCTGAATCTGTTCTCCACATAGTAACAGAAGTGATTTATAAAAAGTAAATTTGAAAACAGAAAAAGTAATTTGAAACTTCTGCTTCAAGAAGGAAAAGTAGATCTTCTTCCCCCTATTTCTCCCATTAAGTACAACTGAAAACCCTGGAAACTGTATATAAAACAAACATGACTCTGGAAAGTGGAGAGAAGGCAAACCAGCTAGGGACATGGAGACCCAAGGAACCACAAGGTAGTGAGTCACCTGTGTTTTCTTTTAACCTCATGTATTCCAGATTTGGAGTTGAAGAACTGGCAAACCAGAAATGTCAACAGACATAAGCAAAAAGAGCCCAAACAAAAGCCATACTCCTTGGAGGTTTGAGAGGGATAAATATGCTTGGAAATGAGAAAGGAAGCAGGAGCCACAGAGGGTTTTATTAGTGAGGAGAAGCAGCATGTCCCAGTGTTTTCCTTTTCTCTTTTTTTTCAATCTAACTCATCTACTCCTTTTCCCTATGGACTATATTTTAGATTGCAGATCTCCCTGACACATTTCCATGGCAATACTAGACCATTACCACCTATCTCGATTCCACCACTATCAGACAGGAACCAGATTTTCAGATGAGATCTAGGGAACAGGAATAAAGGAAATGAGAAGTGGCAGGAGAATGGAAGGGCAGATAATAAGACGCTGAATTAACCTCTTAACTTACAGCAAATATTCAAAGTGTCAGTGGAGAAGGAGAGAGAGGAAACTCAACAATGGTGTGGCAATTCATACTTCAGTACACATTACGAATACTCACTGAGAGTTTCAAACTCTTTACTACCACATTCAACTCAATGGGGAAGGTTTTATGGAAGACATGAACATGTGAGAATCAATTGAAAGACGGATAATTCAGTGAATTGCTGGGACGTAAGAAAGAAATTTAGGAAAAACTGCAAAGGTGTCAATGTAATAACTGAACCAAAAAGGAAATTCAGTATTCTTGATTACTGATACATGAATACTATACATGAATATATTATGTATATTATATACATAATAATACTATATATTGTTATATAAATATATTGAAATGTAAAATAAAATTTAAAAGCTGTATTATAATTAAATACTAAGAAAAAAATCTAATTGAATATACTTTTTAAGTTTCACTTTTAGGTCCAAATCAGTGCTGAAACAGTGTACTAGGAAACAACTGAAACCTTGAAACAAGCATTTTAAATATAAGTCCATTAGTGTTCTTCATACAGTAATGAATTAGTCCATACACTAATGAATTACTCTAATCTAGGCTTTTTGAATTCTCAGTAAATACCTTTGGATAATATTTGCTAATGTTAAAATCAAACCATATATCTCAGACACCATATTAAGTGACTTGTATATAATATCAGTACCTTTTGTTTTGCTAGCCAATGGATTCCTTTTAAAGCTGCTTATAACTTTTTCTTTAATATATATAACTGTGAAATGCTAAATTTTACCACAAGGTGGCTCTTCCTAGATTCTAAATTAACTGTATCATGTAAGTAGCACTGAAGGGCTTCCCTGGTGGTGCAGTGGTTAAGAATCCACCTGCCAATGCAGGGGACATGGGTTCAAGCCCTGGTCCAGGAAGATCCCACACGCCTCAGAGCAACTAGCCCAAGTGCCACAACTACTGAAGCCTGCACACCACAACTAGTGAAGCCCACACACTGTAGAGCCCACACACTGTACAGCCCATGCTCTACAACAAGAGAAGCCACCACAATGAGAAGCTTGCGCACCACAACGAAGAGTAGCTCCCGTTCGCCGCAACTAGAGCCAGTTTGGGAAAGGAGAAAAAAAAATGTAATATGTACAACTACACGCTCTTACAATGATTTTTGTATGTATATGTGTTGGGGGGGGGCCGGGGGGTGTTGGAAATCCATGACTTAACCTATTTCACTTGTACAAGAGTATATGTCCCATTCAATGACGGATACAGGATATGAAATGTCAGATATGAAATAATTCACTTAAGGAATGTCTTTATTAGCATTTGGGAGAAGCCCAAAATACAAAACATTCATTCATTCAACAAATATATATTGGTCCTGACTATATTCCAGACTCTGTAATAGACAACATAACAGAGTGGTTAAGAACATAGACCCTGGAGCCAAATTGTCTAGGTTCCAATAGTAGTCCACACACCCCCGCCCCCACTATCTGTGCCCTCTTAGGCAAAATACTTAACTTATTGTACCTAGATTTACTCACTTGTGAAATGGGTCCAATAATATAAGGGTGTCATGAGGATCAAATACTCAATATAAGTAAAAAGTATAAAAGAGTGCTTGCTATGTTTAAGTGTTTGGTAAGTATTAGCTATGATTATTATGCACTGCAGTTGACTTAAATCACATCAGCAAATTCCTTGACACTCCTCCCAACAAAAGTCTAATGTTCTTTTCTTTAGATATGAGCTAGCCTTAGAGAAGGCAGTGACTTCTGAGGCTACTTTAAAAAAGCAATACAACCTCAGCATGGTCCACTCTTTCTTAGGATGCTCACTCTTGGAACCCAGACACCATGTTGTGAGGAAACAAGGAACAAGACACAAGGAAAGTCCAGGTAGAGGTGTCTGGCCAACAGCTCCAACTAAGGTTCCAGGCAACAGTGAGCATCAGCTGGCAGACTTGTGTATTAATGAGCCAACAGGTGGTTCCAGTCACAGCCTTCAAGCCGCCCTAGGTGTGGCTGAGTAGAGCAAAGCTGAGTTGTCTCTCCCAAGCCATGTTCCCATTGCAGAGGCATGAGCAAAATAAATGTTATTGCTTTAAGCCACTAGGTTGTGCCAAGTTTAGTCACTCATTAATAACCAGGACAGGCACTGAACCCATAAATAAGAAGACCCAGCTTCTTCCTTCAAAGAATAGTACAGTCGAGTACACAGGGACAGTATGATCTACTAAGAAAATTTATGGACTTTGGAGTCAGATAATCCAGAGTCCTAATCCTCTCTGTTTACTGCCAAACACCTCCCTAAGCTCTGCTTCTGCATCTGAAAAATCAAGGTAGTAATACTTGCCCTCAAGGATTTCTATATACCCTAGCAAATCACCTCCCTGCCTTGAGACTTGCCTCTCTATTTCTTCTGGACACCAGAGACAGAATAATCTGTCTGAAATGCAAATCTGATCCTGGGTTCTTTTCTCTGTCTTCCCATTGCCCATTCCCAAGAGGAAACTTCTATGCTCCTCAACCTTGCTTTCAAGGTCCTCTGTGACCTGGTCTTCCACCTCCTCGGCCTCATCCTGAGCCTTCCCAACTCTATGATTTGAGGTATTTGCTCTGTGGACTTCCTCTATTTCTCTTCTTGCATTTCCTTCTAAAATTCAAAGAATTCCCAGTCAAGTCTCTATGTAGTGTTCCAGCCACAGAAACATGAGCTTGTCTGAAAGCTTGAAGGACAGGGTAGATCTTAAGTATGACATTCTTAAAGAGGTGACACAGGAGTTTCATGCAGAATTTCAAAGAAAGCTACCAAAGCATTGCCTTTATACACCTTTCCTTCCCCTGAAGGTTTTCCACTCTGAGCAGCTGGCAAAAATATTTTTCCCCACATGGCTCTCTTATAGTCAGGTAGCTCCACCCTCCATTCTATCCCACCTCCATCATGTACCACTCCTGATCCTCAATCTTCCACCCAAGACCAATAGCTAAGGTAATCCATCCTAGAATGGTTTAGGACATACAGAGAACCTAGCAGTCAGACGCCTAGACTTCTCTCACGTCCTCAGAAAGGAAGCACACATGGAACTTCCTGGGAAAGGCAATCTCAGCTATCCTCTTGGTTGCTTTACTTATATAAAAAAATCAGCCCATTACTACATTATGCAAAAGACCTAATAAGCAAGATTGACTCCTTTACTTTAAGGTCTTGGGTGCATGGAAAATTGTACATATTCATATACTCATAATGTTTTGCCCTTAATACACTTGACTCTACCATGCTGTTTTTCACCACCAGACCTTAGGAAATACTGTCCTGCCTGGAATGCCCCCCTCCCCCCACTTCCAATCCTCATTCCCTTCACCTGCCTAACTTTTAATAATCCTTCATATCTGAACTTAGATGTTATTTTCTCCAGGAAGTAATCACTGATTATCCACCCCACAGCCTGGGTTGGCCCACTTCCTTCGTATGAACACTCTCTACTTTACCGAGTTATGGTTCTTGCTGCTCTGCATTGTAATCACCTGTTTGGTCTGTTGCCTTTGAACTATACTGTAAATGCCATGAGGGCAATAACTAATTCTGATTTTATTACCACTGTATCTCTTGGGTCGGAGTATGGCAACCATAAGTGTTCAATAAATATCTGTTGGTGAAAAGAATAAATGAGATAATACATGTAAAGTGACTACCACCGAACCTGACACTTAATTCCCAACTCCAAGTAAAACTGCCTCTCTCTTCTTTATGCTGATCAGGTACCCTGTTGAGAGATCCATCCTAGTATCTAGAACACATTCATATTTATTGATTTAAGTGCCTATCTCTACTTAACTGCTAACTGAAGTTGTTAAGTATAAAGTGTTTATTTTTAAATGACCAGCACTTGGAGTTATGCTTCACACACACAAGGTACTCAGCAAACATGGGCTGACTGAATGAAGGGGGAGACAAATATGAAAACAATTTCAATACAGTGTGATAAAGGCCGAAGTTTACACTAAGGACAAACAGGAACACAGAGGAAGAAATGCCAACTAAGCTTGGGAAACTTATGAAAAAACACATGAAGGATTTAAAATGTAAGCTTTATGAATGGACTCTTTCAAAGGAGAGAGAAGCAGCAGCATGGACCAAGGAGAGGAGGCATTTCACATTTACAACAAGTGCTTCACCCAGTATAGGGGCTAAAAAGAGAGAAAAAGAAAAACAGGAATGAGGAGATTAGAGTGGTAGGCAGGGGCCAGATCATAAAGTCCTTCGTGCCAGCTGCCAGGCTAAAGAGTTTTGTGTTTTATCTCATAAATGATGCTTAATAATAAAGGATTATGATGCATGTAGATCTATGTTTCAGAATTCTCACTCTAGTAGCAAAAGTGGAGAATGAAAGTCTGATGTCAAGGATACCAATGTGGAGCCAATTGTATTGGTCCAGGGCAATATATTGGATGCCCAAAGGAATGTATTTGTAGTGATAAATGAAGAGAAAACAGTTTTGAAAGATAACTTAAAAAACAATTGATAGAGACTGCTTCTGACAGGGTATAAGGAATGGAGAAATAAAAATCTGGGACAATTCTTAAGTTTTCTGCTTCAGGTGATCTAGTAGGTAGGAATATTGTCACCAACCAAAGTAGAGAGGGGAGGGGAACATCAAGGTAGAGAGGAGGGAGACAATGAAGAAATAATGACTTTAAAGTACTGATGGGACATTCAAGTAGGAATGTTCAACCAGCTTTTGGGACTAAGCTTAAGTGGAATGCTCCTTCCTTTTCTGTTCTCTTCACTTCTAGAAAAGGAAAAACTGGGATTGGGGGGTCAGCTTTACCATTTTTCCAGCTGGACTGTTGCTGACAGGCAAACACTTCTCATCACTCAGCAGCCACAATTAAGTGGGTGCTTCTCCCTGTGGATCGCTAGAGGGGAAGATACGTGACCTCAATCTGTACTAGACACCACCTAACCTGACTTTCCATAAATCAGTAGAGATCCAGTGGAAGTATAAGCTGATCTTTATTGAGGAAGAATCCTTGAAAACCATCCCAACCTTTCTCTAAAGCTATACATCTTTACCCACTAATTGGGACACCATCCAAGTTCTTCTGCCTCTTATTTAGGATTTACACATATCCTCATCATTGATCACCTCTCATTATGTCATTAACTACCCTCATAGAGACCATTATTGATTGTTTTTCAGCATCCATGTTCCATCCTCCCCTCCCAACAGCATCCAGATTGTTATGCTGACATACACCCTCCTCCCCCATGCAACCCATGTTCTTTGCATAAAGCTTATTCGAAGTCACCTACTTCAGGGCTGGACCTTGGTTGATTTAAGCCAACAAACATGTTCTATTCCCCTGGCCACAGTCACTGCTGCATTGTTGGGCATCTGACTTAAACCATCCAATCAGGATAAATCTCAGGAATTTGCTTGGAATATTCAGATGGAAGTTCTTTTTCCCACAAGAATTAACGAGGAGACATATATACTTCATTACTACCAGCAGCCATCCTACCTCGTGAGGCTTTTTAGCCTAACACTACAGAAAATAGAACAGAACCATTAAGTCATCAGATCACCCAACTTAAAATCCATCCTACCTCTGTATTTTCAGGTAATTGTGTAAGTACATTTGATTATTAATGTTTCAGCAAGTGTGAGCCATATTTTCTATTACTTATACCCCCAAGTCATACCAACCAATTTAGAACCTGGTATTAAAACGTGAAATAAGCTGAATAAGAGAAGCATGGTCCAGGGCATATCCCAGGCTGAGGAACTGGCCATCCTGATAATAAGGTTGAAAAACTGTTGGTTAAACTGTTAGCTGTTGTGATGGGAAAGAAACACTGCATTCACAAACACTGAATTCTCCAGGGCACCTCATCCTCTCTCTTCAGGCCTTCTCAAATATTACCTGGGTGATGTTGGTGGCACATCTCAATAATTCTCTGAACTAGCAGCCCTCAATAAAAATTTTGGAGAAGTTTGCTGGCTCCACCTACCTGTGTACTGCATCCTTAGAACACGGAGTACTTAGCAACTTATATCTTCATCTTTGGTACTTAGCTGCCATAGGTGATAAAACTCATGTATCAGCTAGTTGCATATCTTTATGTCTATCTATATCTACACCCATACCTATAACTATATTTATATACATGCTTATGTGTATATCTATAAAGTATATACATATATATATATCTATACATATGTCTAAGTCTATATATCCAGCTGCATACATAACAGTACGTTGTTGTAACATTAGGGTGGTTATAGCAATTAAAGGAGCTCAATGGGTATTTGTTGAATGAATAAAAAATGCCTGCAACATTTTGCATTCTCAGTAAAGGCTAGGCATTATTATTTGTATTTATTGTATAATAGTAAAGGTAGTAACAACAAAAAATCCCAAGTTAAGCTTGCTTATCAATAAGGAAATTTATTACCTCAGATAATTTCAAAACCAGAAGCAGAGCAGACTCTAGGCACAGTAAAATCAAAGGTACCATCATGTCGGCAAGATGCTTAACCCCCTTCACTCTGCCATCCTCATACCGGCTCCATCCCAAAGTGATTCCCTTGCAGTTGCAAGATGATGACCAATGGCAGTCAGGACTCTGTGCTTCCTTGTTCATAGCCAATTGCAGAGAAGAAGGGAATACTTCCCCCCAAGAACAGAAATTAAACCCTTCCCGTTTCTTGGCCTTTCTCTTGACCCTTCTCTTCACTTGCCTATGTGGCAAGCAGCCCTAAGGTGGCTCTGTCCAATTTAAGATAAAAGAAAAATTTTAAAGATATTGACTAGCCCACAGAACCTCTAGGACACTTGGGGACAATGCAGCCAGGAACAAAGCCTAAAACCAAACCATAAAACAAGTCTTATGAGGATGCTTCGGTCACTGAGCTTTAGACGCTGTACCTCAGACGACCAACACAGCCGGCATGGGAAAGGATTCATCTGATTGGTAATGCCGAGGGCATGTTCTGTACCCTAGCTGCCATGGAGGCTGAGAAAGCAAGTATACAGCAATTCAGAATTTTATAGGGGGAAATGGGTTCTGACCTCTCACCCAGATTCATAAGACTGGCATTCCCTAGACTCAGAAAGACACTCAGAGAGTTGGCATCCAATAAGGTCTGCTGCAGAACTGTTACAGGAGCTTCTGCCAACTCAGCCACCCACATGGTATGGTGCTCCCTGGGGAAAAGAGGACTAGGTGAACAAAACTCAAAGGGCTTGCTTGTCAAACTGTGTAACACTTCAGTATTCAAGCAAAAGTGAAAGAAAGTTCTCCGTTTCAATTGGCAGCAGGCTGCTGTCCTGTGGGTCTCCAGTTCAACAGGGGCAGGTAGCATTACTGGAAGATCTCCAGCTTGCATCCGTGGTGTAAGAGTTTGACTCAAGTGACACTGAATGTCTCAGCTCTGTTAGTGGAAAGGCTAGTGTAGAGCTGTCAATGCAAGCATGACTCCATCAGTGGCAAAAGCAGTGACAGCAGCTCATCCAGCAATGGTGACAGGGAGCAATGACCAAAACAGATTCCCGGGAGCACAGAAGATATCTCTTGGGGAGTTTAAGGGTATGTAGAAAAGGAAAAATTTACAAGAGACTAGAACTCCTTAAAATGAAGTGGGAGCTTGAAATTAGCAAGATTTGGGTATTAATGTTAACATCCAATGTCTCAGAGACATATGGATCACATATGCAATTGGAGAAACATCTGGCATCTTACTTCCTGGAATTACAATGAGTTCTTAGGAAAAGGAAAAGGGAGTGCTTTTGCTAACTGGTTTCCGTTTTCCTCCTACAGAACATATGAAGCAGTTTTCCTAGAATGCTCTGCACCCCCCCATGTCTACAAAGTTGTTTTCTTCTAGACATTCACATTCTCAGAGAGGTCCGATTTGATGTCTCAATGGATAATTGCTGCACGTCCCCCTACCCCAGCCACTCTGATCATATTACTCTATTTTATTGTCTTCAAAGAATATAAACCTAGATAAATTCTTAAAACTTATTTCTTGTTATGTCTATTGTCTGTCCCCACGTAAACATTCACCAAATGTGAACTCCATGAGAAGAGTGGCTTTGCATATGTTGTTGCTGACAAATTCCTGGAGGCTTAGAACAATAACTGGAACATATGGTAGGCAGGCAAAAAATATTTGTTGAATGAAGAGGAAGATCTGGCTCCTCACAGAGTTGAGGTTATTTGATACCACCTAAAAATTAAAACTGTCTGCAAGTCTTTATTTCAATTCAAACAACTTTGTCTCTCATTATTAAGCAATCTCTACATAAAATCCTCTATACCTTTTCTGCCTAGGATACTCCTTCTCCCAACCATACTCCTCGTTTCCCATCCAGACACATCCTTCACCTGGTTAATTCCTTCCCAATCCTTCTGGCCCATCCAGTCTTTCAATAAGGAAGATGAGAGAAGTGAGACCTCAGAACCAATATCAAAGAGTAAATCAGAATAACAGTAAAGCATCTGAGGACAGACCAGGCACAGGAGAACATCAGTTTATCAAGACAAATTATTTTAGGAGCCAAACCTAGGATGTATGAATTATACTAGAGCTAGGTAAGAGTCAAAGAGAAAAAAGAAATGAAATCTTCTGAGCCAGCTATCATACTGTTAAATGAAGTGAGGAACCCAGGAGTTCCTGGAACTAAGTCCAAAGACTTTGTTTTCAATCTATGTCTTGTCAAGTATGGCCCTCTGAGGGTCTAGGTTCTACCCCCTGCAATGACAGAGAAGGACTGGCGGAGGAGAAATCTGAGCTTGGGCTTCAGAGACAGACAGAACTGGGTTTGAGTCCTAACCTTTCTAAACAAGATAACTTCTCAGAGAATAACTTTTCGTGTATAAAGGACAAGCTATTTGGCCTTTCAGAGACTCAATCTGTAAAGGATCAATTATGATAATAGTACCTGACTCGTGGGATTATTTTGAGGGTTAAATAAGTTAATGTACATAAAATCGATAGTGCAGTTCTCTGCTCATAGTTCATTCATTCATTCAACAAGTACCTACATACATTACTATTAATATTGTCTATCTTCTTAAAGTAGTTGACCTACCGAGTTGACTCAAGATAATAATAATAGCTATTGTTCATTTTGCCAGGCACTGTACTAAGCACTTAGCAAGCAAGATCATTTTTTTTATTTTTCACAACAACTTTATGAGGAAGAACTATTATTGTCGCATATTACAGATGAAAAAAGTTGGAAGCAATCCAAACAAAAGACCACAGCAAACCCAGATGATTTAAGCCCTCCCTGAAGAGGCTGATATCCCACGTAGGAGATGAGCAGGAATCCTTGTATTGATGGATCAGAGACTTGCTACTTCTTCCAAGGCTATACTTTTTCCCCTGAAAACTTTTTTTTTTTTCTTTTTTGAAAGGACCTCTTGCACACTGGGATGTTGAAACCTGGCACTGGGACCTCAGAAACCAGAATTCCTTCTCTATGTTTATCCCAGAAGTTGCAGCATATCTCAAACTTAATTAAGACAAAGACTTAAATGTACAATAAAACCTGATCCATTGGTCTGTTTAATTTCGGTAGTTTAGCTTTTTTTGGTTTTCATTTTATTTTTCCTCTGCATAATGCCTTTTATAGATCTTAACCAGGTTGTGATACTTGTTTGGTTATCTCCTTAAGGTTTCAAACGATACACATAAACTCATAAAGCATTAGATCTGAAGTGGACCTTAGAAATCATCTATCTAGTCCAGTGATTTATAAATTACTCTGAGCAAATGAAGGAATCATTTCTCTTTAAGCAGAGTTGTTTCACATTGTTTCATAGAGCAAATTTCCCTTTAATGTCTCTTTGAAACCAAATTCCACTGAGAATGTTTGTATGTGTGTCTGTTTCTCTTAAACCACCAAGCTGATCCAATAAGAAAACTTTAGTCACCCATTTTCATTCATTTATTCAGTCTAGCCCCAACATACGCCAGAGGTTCTGCGAGCCAGTGGAGAAGAAAAAGACATGTCCTATGCCTCAAGGAGCACATATTCTAGTCAGGAAGGCAGTCATATAGGGATAACCACATCCAGTGGGGGCAAGACCACAGCAGAAGCTTGTAGAGAGGACTGTGGGAGCATGGTGAAGGGGATTCAGACAAGCCTTTGCAGAGCAGGTCACCTAGAGCTGAGCCTCAGAAATGGGACAAGAGGAGTAGAATTCCAGGCAAAAGCTACAAGAAATACTAGCAAGAGAAAAAAATGAAACGGTTAGACTGGGAAATAATTGATATAGCTGGACTTTGAGATTCATTGCATGTGATAGGTACTCAATAAATAGCTGGTTAATTAATTTACTAATTAATTAATCTGTAGGAAATAGACCATAAAGGAGATAAAAGTCATTACACGAAGGGGCTCATGGGCCTACTCAAAAAATTTGGATTTTATTCTCTAAACTAGGAATTGAAAATGCAAAAGTCTAGAGGGATATTATAGGAAATGTGAATAAGTAAGATAGGCCAGGTATAAAAAAACAGTTATTATGGAGACTTTACATGAAGTACCTGCCTTATTCAGGTATCATATAAAATGCTGTCAACACATGGATGTCCAATATATAATCCTGGCCCTTAGGCTGCACACTTAACAAAGTACTCAAAAGTAATGTGATGATTGTCTCCATTCATGTACCAAATACAAATACAATGGGCTCATAGAGGCGGTGCTTACTTAATTCCATCCGAGGAAATCGGGAAGGTATTACTCATGAGATTATATTGGAGAAGGACTTGAGGGATGAGTAGGAGCTCATATCGCTATTTCCAGCTACATCCAAAGACCCTTCAATCCAATCAGGTTGGTCTCCTCAGTGTCCCACAGCACCCCACATTGTTATGCCCTTTCTCAAGTTTTTGACTTTGCCTAAGGTGCCCTTCCTGCTTCCTTTATTTATTCAATTCCTAGTAATCCTTAAAGGCCCAATGCAGGCCTTCCTCATGCATAAAATCCATGAAGACTTCCCAGGTATCAAATGTTAACTGAGAATGTACCAGGGGCAAGACACTGTTGGAAGGGTGAAAGATATTTAGGACATAACGAGTGCAAAAGTGCTCAGAAAAGGGCATCTTACTATGCATGGTAAGAAGTTTACCAGTTTGGGAGTCAAGAGTTCACTGGCTCTGAGATTGATTACAGGCAGAACTTTTAGCTTCTGTTTTCCTCAGTAGTCTTAGCTCTAAAATGGAGGCTTATCTTCATGACCATTATGGTCCCTTTCAGTTCTAAGACTGTAACTGTGATTTGGTGAAGGAATTTGGTCTCTTTGTTGTATTTCCAGTAGGATTTCCACACATGCTTTCAAAATCTTCCTTATGTAATATGATGAGTGGAAAATCACTAATCAATGGTAGCAGTATTGAAGTCTCTTCTTTGTGCCATTATAAATGTCATGTAATTCCTACCCTGGATTTAGGAAATTGCATAGGTCACAAATTCATTGTAATAAAGTTGGCTATCATGCTGCCCTGTTACAACTTTGGACACCTCCTGTTACTCTAAGAACAGATCACTTGTGGTTCTTTTTCTGAACTCTTACAATTTCATGGCAGGGAGAAAATAAAGGGCAGGTGGAGTACAGATCCTGAATATTAAGATTACAGAAACACTGCCTATGGAAAACAACATACATGAATTAGGGAATCCATGAATATATCAAAGTAATAATTGAAAAAGAGTCATTTTATGTTTTTTAGTTATTATAAATCATTGAGAAGGAATTGTTTGCATTTTATCAGCTTTTACTTTGCACCTTCAGTTTGCCTCATTCCAACTTGCTGTATTAGTTGTACTCTTGGTTATAAGCAAAATAACCAACTCTGGCTAGATTTAAGGAAAAAGCAAATCTATTGGAAGAACACTAAGTTACTCATGAACTCTAAGGAAAAGTGGAGAATGGGGAAGAACCAGATCAACTCCAGGGATCTCAGCCATGGGACTTCATGGACCACAGAATTTCCCTTAGTCTGACTTTAGCTCCTGTGACTTCCAGCCTGTATCCACACCACCCGCCCTCAAAATAATTCCTAGAAGAGAGCATCATTTGGACACAACTTGGGTCAAATATCCTCTTCAGATACAATCAAGTATGACAAAAAACTTTTGTTATAAAAGTATCATATTACAAACATGGCCACGAGGGCCCCAGCCTTGTAGAAGAGGGACAAGCTTCAGAGGAGGGGGAAATGTTGGGATCTAGGAAGCTACCTCAAGAGATGTCTGACAATTGCACATACTTTTTTCTGTTGTGTTTTTTTCTACCTTTCCTCTCCCCTGCCCCTTAAACCCACTACCACCAAGTACCACTATCTATATATATCATTGTATAAAATAGTACCTTGAGTGGGCTCAATACATCCTGCTAGGTATATATCTTTTATATACAATTAAAATACTGAAAGGGCAGAAAAATGGTCTTTACAAATTAAAGACCTGTTACTTTACAAATTAAAATGTATGTAATTCAATTTGATTTTGTGCACTGTATAGAGGCATCCAAGCTTAACTATCAATAAAATATTCCATACATAGAGATTAGCCATTAGATGTTGTCTGTGATAATACAACTTTTACTCTGACAACCACAGGATATTCTTTCTTAATTATTAAGGATGTTCCAGAGGCCAGAAATAAACCCATGCATATGTGGTCAATTAATTTTCGACAAAGGGGCCAAGAATATACTATACAATGAGGAAAAGACAGTTTCTTCAATAAATGGTGTTGAGAAAACTGTACAGCCACATGCAAAAGAATGAAACTAAACTACTATCTTACACCATACACAAAATCAACTCAAAATGGATTAAAGACTTGACTGTAAGACCTGAAACCATAAAACTCCTAGAAGAACACATGGGCAGTAAGCTCCCTGATGTCAGTCTTGGCGAAGATTTTTTGGATCTGACTCCAAAAGCAAAAAAAACTAGTAAGAACTACATCAAACTAAAAACCTTCTACACAGCAAAAGAAACCATCAAGAAAATGAATGGGAGAAAATATTTGCAAATAATTTATCTGATAAGGGGTTAATATCCAAAATATATAAATAACTCATACAACTCAATAGCAAAAAAGCAAACAACCCAATTAAGAATGGGTAGAGGATCTAAACAGACATTTTTCCAAAGGCGACATACAGATGGCCAACAGGCACATGAAAAGATGCTCAATATCACTAATCCCCAGGGAAATGCAAATCAAAACCACAATGAGGTATCACCTCACACCTGTTAGAATGACTATTATCAAAAAGACAAGAAATAACAAGTGTTGGTAAGGATGTGGAGAAAAGGGAACCCTCTTGCACTGTTGGTGGGAATGTAAATTGGTGCAGCCACTATGGAAAACAATATGGAGGTTCCTTAAAAACTTAAAAATAGAACTATCATATGATCCAGCAATTCCATTTCTGGGTATTTATCCAACGAAAACAAAATACTAATTCAGAAAGATACAAGGCACTCCCAAGTTCACTGCAGCATTATTTACAATAGCTATTATATGGAAACAACCTAAGTGTCCATCTATAAATGAATGGATAAAGATGTGATACACACAAACACACACACACACACACACACACTCATAAAATGGAACACTACGCAGCCATAAAAAAATGAAACCTTCCCATTTGGGACAATATGGATGGACCTTGAAGGCACTATGCTAAGTGAAATAAGTCAGACAGGGAAAAACAAATACCATGTAATCTCACTTATATGTAGAATTAAAAACAAAACAAAACACCAAGCTCATCAATACAGAGAACAGACTGGGGTTTCCAGAGGTGGGAGGTGTGGGTGAAATGAGTGAAGGGGGTCACAAGGTACAAACTTCCAGTTATAAAATAAATCAGCCATGGGGATGTAATGTACAGCATGGTAACTATAGTTAATGAAACTATATTGCATATTTAAAAGTTGTTAAGAGAGTAAGTCTTAAAAGCCTTCATCACATGAGAAAAAAATTGTAACTATCACATGAGAAAAAAATTGTAATTGTATGGCGACAGATATTAACTAGACTTATTGTGATGATCACTTCACAACATATACAAATATTGAATCACTACACTGTACACTTGAAACTAATATAATGTTATATGTCAATTATATCTCTTTAAAATTATTTTTAAGAAATATTCAGTTCATTTTCTAAAAGTAAAATTTAGACATTCATCTATACCAGATATTCTGGAAGATAAAAGTTACATATAGTATGTATATTCTGTATGCTCCTTTCAATAATTAGTGAAGGAAGTTCTTTTTGGACAATTCCAATGATTTTTCCTAGATCTTTTTTTCTCCTCCTAACTGGGATATCTCTATGTCTTTACTTCTTGAAAGTTTAATATTCCTCAGCTTCCTTGATATTAGATTATCAGATTTCCCACATCAGAAGTATCTTTTGCTACCACCTGCAGTCCTGACCACAAGTGAGGAAAATATTGCAAAGCTCCTTTTTCTTTTCTTTCTATACCTTTATTAACTTACAGAAATCATGCCACCTCACAGCCAAGACTCCCAAGTCTGTCCTGAAAACTACCTCATGTTTTAGTCTACTGTTTCTACAGAATTCTCTTTTTATGTCTCATTCACACTGGAAGAGCAACATTATCAACTCAAAACCATTATTATGCCACAAGCCAGATTAGCTTCCTATGTGCATTTTGAAATTACGACTATCAATTTTTCCGAGTCTTCGTAATATTCCAAAGCCTTAGAAATCATGGAAAGATTTTTATATCAAATTGCTCAATTCTAATGATAAACAGACCTGCAGACTGGTCTGAATTTCAGTATTTTACTATCAAAGAACGACTTTCCTGATAATCTTCAGCTCTTTAAATGTGCACGTCTAACAAGCCTAATACCATATTATTTGAGATAAAATTGCTCTCGAGATAGTAAAAAAACAAACAAAAAAATCCACCACTAACACACAAGAATTTCAGCAGTTCTCTGCCAATGAGGAGTTCTGAATTATGTAGGACGAATAGGCTGTAGCGGAGCATTCTACCTTCTCACTCAGAATCAACTGTCATCCCTTAAAACGCTGTTAATTCTGGAAACTAATCTGTAACCTAGTAGAACCAGCCCAAACTGGTGATGACTACAAGTCCCATGATGCAGAGCAGAAGCCCGGGCCAATGATGGCCGCAGTGCCTCCCGGGAATTGTAGTCTTCTCATCACCTGTGGGGCAAACTAGGTACCGTAGTCTCCATTTCTCAAAAGTTAACTTACAAAAATAAAGCTGTGGAAAAGAAGGTAAAATTCTTACCACAAAACTAGTTTCAACCTAGGTGCCAAAGACCCCTAGCCCCCCGACTCCTGCCTGCGCCTCTGGGGGCCGGCGCCCTTTCCGTGACGTCACTTCCTGGAGCGGCGGCCCCGCCCAGCCCCGCCCTCCACCTCGCCGGGATCCTGGGCCCTGCGGCCCGGGCGGAGGCGGGCGGAGGCGGGCAGAGGCAGGGAGCAGCTGTTTTCTGGAAGGGGGTCACGTGAGGCCTCTCGGTGTGGTGGGTGGAGACAGAAAGCTGCGGTTAAGTAGGGTCGGATTTAACCGTCCCAGGGAAGCGCGCCCGAGCTGGATCGCGGAGCGGGCTAAGGTAGGGACCGGGCAGCGGGCGCTCTCCTGGGCGCTCGTGCAGTGACACCTGCGCCCCCGCGGTTGGCTGGCGGCGGGCCGGCTCCCCAGGAGGGTGGGCGTACGCGGCAGGAGCTTCAGGCCAACCTCAGGCCACCGCCAACGCCGCCCGGCGTCTGGGAGGCGCTGGCTGCGCATTGGGCGGCTGAGGCAGGACCGTCTTGGGGCCCCAAGGAGCTCCGGGAGCGGTGAGTCTTGCCATCCACCGAGCCGAAGACCCTTGGCCTGATCAGACACCGACCAGACACTCCTGGGGTCGAGCTAAGCCCGGGCTTCTGCACTTTGCTCTCGCCACCGACTTCTCTCGCCCACCGTGTTGCTCAGGCTCGGGACGCTTCACCTGCCCTTGGTTTTCCAGAGTAGCCCTGAGATGTTCGTCCTCAGAGCGTGTCGATGCCAAGGCAAAAGTGGAGACACTCTTAATGAGCCCAGTACGTTTTTCTTACGTTTGGGTAGCGCTCACGTCCTTGCAAGGTCAATGGCTGTATTGGTCTGAGCGCCCCCCGCTCCAGCCTTGCGGCCTCAGGTATTCGAATGGCTAGAGGCGGGGCGACCTTACAGGCGGTGAGGAGGTTGAGATTTCAGACTTTTATTTACTTCTTTTTGGGGAGGCCATCTGGCGGAACCGAGCAGCTCAAGTTTCCTGAATCTTTGATGATGGGGAAGGTATCCCAGAGCCACGTGCTGGGTTAACAATTTTATTTCAGCATCTGTCAGAGCCTGAGCGGCTTGTTTCCTACCTTTCTCACCAGTCGGGTTGCGTAGATGTAATTGGATAGGCAGACCTCTTGTTATGTGCCATTTCCCCGGTCTGTAGTTATCGCCATTTCTTAGTTTATTAGTTAACTTAGTGGTAAAGCTTTTTTCTTTGTATCATTACGAAATTATTCTGAGGCAAGATAAACTCATCCTTTTGACAACAGAGCTTACTGAGTATGAGTTTTGAAGATTTGTTACGTACCTGCACTTTATGGCGTAGCAGAATTAGTGATGATCTGAAGAATGTTTAAACTTTTATTCATTTAATCTTTTTGGATATAAGTTTAATGTTCTTTGGGGTTTATTTGATTAATGTAATTTGACTAAGTTTTTTTTTTAAATCCATTTGATCCTGGGTTTAATAAACCGTTGCTTTAAGAACTGTTATTATTTATCTTACAAGGTGTCTAAGCTTCTGGCTCACTATCATTACTCTGGGTAATTGTTCAGTTACGCTAATTAAATCAGAAGGAAATATGAATAATTCTTCTCCCTTTCTTTCCTTCCCTTTACCCTTCCCTCCCTGTACTGTATTTAGTAGTGTCAGGATCATAAGCAGAGAATAAAGTTTCCGGACGGTCTTTATCACTTTTCCTCTTTCCAACTCATATAGATGAGATCAGGTTACAATGGACGTTATAGAAATCCATCACGAAGAAATAAAGTGGGTAAAAAAGGATCAAGGTCAAGAAAAAGGGTGTGAATACTTCTGCTCTCCTTACCTTAAAAACGGGAGTTGTTAGAGTTGATATTTTGGGAATAAAGGAAGAGGTTTGGGGCATGTTTTCATTCCAAATAAAGTAATAGAGTGTCACGAAATTAAAAGAAATGGATATGAGCATTTTGGTTTTTTTTGGATAATGCTCCCGATTAAAGACTAATCTTTCAATATGTTCTTCTCATTTTTAGGTAGTGAATTCCTAAGAAGAAAATAATGGATTGCATATTACTTGTTCTCTAATTGTTTGAACTCAGAAGTGTGCAGGTTTGTTGCAAAAGCCAAAAGAAGATGGCAACTCCTTATGTCCCAGTTCCTATGCCAATAGGGAACTCTGCTTCCAGTTTTGCAACCAACAGGAACCAAAGAAGTTCTTCTTTTGGGAGTATCTCAACAAGCTCAAACTCTTCCAAAGGCCAGTTAGAAGACTCAAATATGGGTAATTTTAAACAGACAGGTGTACCTGATCAAATGGAAAGCACTTCATCTGTCTGTAGCAGTCCCCTCATTAGGACTAAATTTACAGGTGCAGATTCTTCCATTGAGTATTCTGCTAGACCAAGAGAAAGTGAAGAACAAAATCCTGAAACAGTGAATTTGGAAGATAGACCTTCTACACCTATTATCCTGGGTTATGAGGTGATGGAAGAAAGAGCTAAATTTACTGTGAGTATTGACTTTTGCTGTACATCAGTAGAAGATGAAAAATTGATTAACCTGTGTTCTAAACTTGTGTTAAGTGATGTTAGCCTATACGTGTAATTTCTTGAACATAAAATTCAGATGGTTTATACCCCTTAAGTTGTCCTGCCGTAGTGAACTTTTGCTTTACTTGAACGAATTTTCACAAACCAGTCACAGCTGTGAAACTAGCACACAAATCAGGAACAGACCATTACAACAGCCTAAAAGCCTCCCCCCATGCTCTCTGTCAGTCAATACCCACTCTCCTGATAGCCTAGATTAATTTTGCCTATTTTTGTACTTTATGTAAGTGGAATTACGGAGTATGTACTCTTGGATATGGTCTCTTCAGCATTATGTTTGTAAGATTCATCCTTGATTTTGCACGTAATTGTAGGCAGCTCATTTTTATTACTGATGCTATTCCTTTATGTGAATATACTACAATTCATCCATTCTACTGTTAAGGAGCAGCGTTTAGATAATTTCCAGTTTGGGACTCTTACAAATACTACTGCTGTGAACCTTTTAGTACTTGGCACTCAGTAAACACATGTACTCATTTCTTTTTGATAGCTCCCTAGGAGTAAAATTGCTGGATCATCTGCCCAGCTTTAGAAGATACTGATGAACAATGTACCAGAGTGGTTGTACTAAGTTATACTCCTTTAAGTAGTGTATGAGAGTTCCAGTTACTCCACGTCTTCCCAACATGTGGTATTTTTCTGTCTTTTTCATTTTAGCTATTCTAGTGGGTAGAATGATACCACATTGTGGTTTTAATTTGCATTTAAGGCTTTTTTTTTGGCCATTTGGATATTCTCTTCTGAAGTGTCTGTTCAAGACCTTTGTTCATTTTTCTTTTGGAAAGCCTTTTCCACTTTGATTTGTAGTTTTCTGTGCATTTTGGGCATAAGTCCTTTTTCAGAACGTGTACTGTGACTATCATCTCTCACTCTGTGGTTTGCCTTTGTTAATGGTGCATTTGATAATCAAGAGTTCTTAGTTTTAATATAGTCCAGTGTATTAAATTTCTTCTATGGTTAGCACGTTTTAAAATCTGCCTCGGGCTTCCCTGGTGGCTCAGTGATTAGGAAAACGCCTGCCAATGCCGGGGACACAGGTTCGAGCCCTGGTCCGGGAAGATCCCACATGCCACGGAACAACTAAACCCGTGTGCCACAACTACTGAGCCTGTGCTCTAGAGCCCACGTGCCGCAACTACTGAGCCTGTGAGCCTCAACTACTGAGCCTGCGAGCCACAACTACTGAAGCCCGTGAGCCTAGAGCCCATGCTCTGCAAAAAGAGAAGCCACCGCAATGAGAAGCCCGCACACTGCAACGAAGAGTAGCCCCCACTCGCCACAACTAGGGAAAGCCCACACACAGCAGCGAAGACCCAACACAGCCAAAAATAAATAAATAAATAAATAAATAAATAAATAAATAAATAAAATCTATAAAAAAAATAAAATCTGCCTCCTCTTAGGTTACAAATATGTTGTCCTATGTTTCCTTCTAAAAGCTTTATTGTTGGACCTTTCACAGTTAGATCTGTAAACCATCTGGAATTGCTTTTTGTCCGTGGTGTGAGGTCAGGGTCAAGACACATTTTTTTTCTCCCTAAAGTCAAATTTTTATTGAAAAGACAACTCTTTCACTTCTGCATTTACTCTGTTGCCTACGTCATAAGTCAGGTGACCATAAATGTATGGATCTGATTCTGTGTTCCATTTTTCCCTGCTTTACCAATTCCACACTGTCTTGATTACTAAAGCCTGATGATAGTCTTGACGTCTGGTAACTTAATTACTCTAGCTTTGCTGTTCTTCTTCGGGATTGTCTTGGCCCTTTGCATTGGGATTGTATTGAATCTATCTAGGGAGAACTGACATATTTACGGTACTAAGTCTTTGAATCTATGAACCTAACCCATTTACTTAAGTCTTTAACTTCTTTTAATAATATTTTGTAGTTTTCAGGGCAGATGTCTTACATCTTTTGGTAAGATTTATTTCTGGCTATGGATGTCGTTTGAGGTTCTTGACATAATGTTTTCTATTTGTTCCTTGCTAGTTTATATATTTTGGTCTCATATGTTATTATATATTTATGCATCCAGTGACCTTGCTAAATTAAATTCATTTATAAGCCTGTTCTTTCAAACTGTTAGTTTGTTCTTTCTCTTGGATTTTCTTGAAGTAATGATTTCCTATTTATTTCAACATTTCATGCTGTAAGTTTATGATAGTATGGAAGGACCGCCAAGAAAAAAAATACTGAAATAATTTATGAAGAGGCAGTCTTTAGAGTTCAAATATTGTAAGACTGATGATATGATGGGAAATCTGCATGGACCTGACTTTTCTGCAAGTGATTTTTGGAAATTATAATAAATTGGTGGCTCATTTCCTTACATTGACCTACCTTCCATACGAAGGAATGAGCATTCATTGAGGTGACATGTGTGAAAAGTTCATAGGCAAATTTAAGGCAGCGATATATAAATATAAACTCTTTCAAGACAATACAGAGGAAGAAATAAGTGGCAAATATGAAATTAGTCATAGTCGTTTATTTATTAATTTGACATTTTTGGAGTACCTGTTATGTGCCAGGCCCTCTTCCAGGTAATGTTGGGACAACAACTCGACTGAGTGAATGAAAGATAAGTTTGTTTTTTTTTTTTTAATGCTAGTATGTCACATGGTGATAAGTGCTAATAGGAAGGAATAAAACAGGGGAAGGAAGTAGAGAGTTTCTTGAAACTGGAGTTGCAATTTAAATAGTGTTGTCAGTCATGGCCTCACAGAAAAGGTGTTAGCACTAAGATTTTAGCATGGGAATATCCGGGGGGAAAGCTTTCCAGACAGGTGGCATAACTGCCAAGACCCTTGTGGCTGACAGGAGAATAAGTAATGGGAAGAAATGTACGAACTGAGGTAACAGGTAAAGGCAAGCGAGTGTGACACCCAGATCAAGTAGAGTACATAGACTTTATAAGGCCTTTAGATTTTACTGATTTTACTAATTAGTAAAATTTATGAAGTAAATTTATGATTTACTAATTTTACTAATGAGATGGGAATCTTGAAAAGTTTTAAAAGGAAAAGTCAGATGATCTGACTTAATTTTTTTAAAGGCTCATTCTGGCTGCTGAATTGAGATTAGATTTTTGTGGGGGAAGATTAGAGGCAGGAGGCAGTTAGGTTCCTGAAGTAATCCATGGGAGACATGATGGTGGCGTGGACCAGGTGGTGGAAGAGGCCCTAAGAAGTGATCAGATTCTGGATATATTTTGAAGGTAGAGCCTTGGGACGTGGTAGATGGAGAAATCAAAGGTGATCCCGAAGTTTTTGGTCTAAACAATGTGAAGAATAGAGTTGCCATTTAACTAGATGGCAAATTTTGAGGGGAAGATCAGGATTTGCTTTGGGAAGTGCTAGGTTTGAGATGTTTGTTAGACATCAAAATGGAGACGCCAGGTATGTGTATGTGCATGTGAGTGTGTACACACATATATGTATTTTATACCTCTATATATTCGGTATTGTGTTTAGGGTAGAAGTCTAAGCTGGAGTTACAAGCTTGGGAGTCTTAGGTTTGTAAAATAATTTTACCTTGGTATATTTCTTTAAATTGATCTCTTAACTGAAGAAAGTATTAGGACAAACTGGCAAGATCTTATATAGAGTGTCAAGCCTTTGAAAAGTGTTTAAAAACAAAAAGTGACTAGGAGGGGTGGTGAGTAGGATCGGGAAAGAGTCGTGAGGTGGACTTCTTTGGTAATGTTTTGTTTCTTGCTCTTGGTACTAGTTACATGGTGTGTTTACTCTGTGAAAATTCATTAAGTTATATACTTAAGATTTTTGCACTTTTCTGTATGTATCTTATGATTAGTGTATACATCTACATTTGTTGTTGTTTACTTAAAACAGGGAGTACATAACAAGATAGACAGTACAAAGTAGTACATACTAAGTTTCAAATAAAGAGTAGAGACAATAACTGCTATTAGAACATAGAGGAGGCAATGATCAATACTGTCCATAAAGTTTTCATTGAAAGCACTACTTAAACAAGTAGAAAAGTAGGAGAGCTTTCTAGAAAAGATAAAATGAAAACCTCTTTGTTTTTCCTAGAGAAACAAGAGTGTTTAGGGACCACTGTAAAGAGTGGCTTAGTTAGAAAAGGGCTCATTTTTTAAAACAGGAAAATAAAGTTGGTATGTATTATGAATAGGTAAACCTAATTATCATATGAAGTTGACTTGTATCATGCATCAGTTATTCATAGTCAAAAGTTTTGAAGTCAATTTATCCCTTTTGTTTGAATTAGTAACTCCTAAAAAGAATGTTTTATTTGTATCCCCTTCGTGACTATTTTTACATCAGGACTGTCTGGAGACTTTACAGGGTATCCAAATAATTTTCTTCCTCACCTTTAAATGTTATAAAGATAAATTACTTATGTTTTACTTCAAAACAAAGGGATTCATCCTAACCCTTGCTGACTCCCTTCAAAGCTGAAAAAGAAGTCTGTAAGGGAGAAAAATCAAATGGTAAGGATGATCTACAGTCCCTAAATAATGAATTGTCTCTAGATCATCCAGTAGGATTATGATGAGTCATATTTGTAATTTAAAATTTCCTAGTAGCCATGTTAAGAAAAAGTAAAAAGAAACTGGTGAAATTATATTTAGTAATGTATTTTGTTTGACCTAATGTACGTAAAATATAATTTCAACATGTAACCAGTATATAATCATTTGAATGATGTATTTTTACATCTTTTTTCATACTAAGTCTTTGAAATCTGGTCTGTATTACACGCATAGTACCTGTCAATTTGGACTAGTCACATTTTGAGTGTTCTATGGCCACGTGTGGTTAGAATGCAGCTCTAGAGCTACAATTGAAAGTTACTGCACAGCAGACTTTAAGAAAAAAAGTTACTCTTTTTAAGAGAGTTTCACTCATTCAATAGATAGTTACTGAGTACTTTTTATATGTCATGTATATAGTTTAGCTCAAAACACTGTACCAAAAACTACCAGGAGATGTTTCTCTGAGATTGTTATAAATAGTACTTCCAAAATTATACTTATAAAAAATAGGATCTAGCTTTTTCTTATATGCTTTTTAAAATATTGACTTGCTTCAACCAAGTTTTCTATTCAATAGCCTAGATAATTGTACATAATTATATAAATGTAAACTTTTATCTAATATGGGTATTTTTTACCTTGTATTTCAGCCTTGAAGATTAAAACATCTAATTTATTTGAAAACTTTGCTTGGCAGTTACTGAGTTTAAAAATTAAATTGACTGTATAAGACAAGATTATTCAAAGTTTTTTCAAGTATGATTGATTCTTTTATTAATTTTAGAATATATTAGCATAAAATATACTTTGGAGGCTGATAAGTTTATTTATTATTAGTGTGCAGCAAAAAAGCATTTTGCCTCAAATATGTCAGTCATGTTTCTTAGGAAAAAATCTTGCTTTTGGTACCTACATTTGATTATTTGAACATTTGATGGTCTAAATAATTTCTGATATTTTTTATATATTAATTGTATGATCTGGGTTGTCAAATAAAAGTTTTAAAATTATTTGGTTTGAATATTTAAATATTTTTACATAAATATATTTTAAAACTCTCTCTGTTTCTCGCTGTCTCTGCATAGGTATATAAAATACTAGTAAAGAAGAGTCAAGAAGAAAGCTGGGTAGTTTTTAGAAGATACACTGACTTCTCTAGGCTTAATGATAAAGTAAGTACTTTAATAAATCTAAAACTGACTTTTCAGTTTTGAATTATCTGTTCCTGGAGTTCTGCTGTTATATTTGTGTTTTTTCTTCCTTGTTAATTATTTGAGCGAAGTCAAGTCTTTGCTATTTCCAAACAAAATTAACTGTTTCATTTAACTTTAATAGTTCGGAGTCCCGTCTCTATGCATAACTTCCTTTTATTGGAAACAAAAAATTATTTTTAATGTTAAAAATGTGAAAACCTTAAAATTGGCAACAGAGATATAAGTGATTATATAATCTTGTGAGTTTGAAAAGATGTATATGTATAATAAGACCCCCTAAATCATATGACTACAAAAGAATGAACAAGAAAGAAAAATTTAGCACATTGTGTTAGTTTTCTATTGCTGTATAACAAATTATCACAAACTGTGGCTTAAAACTTACCTGTTCATTATCTAGAGATTTGGACTGCTCAGCTGGGTTTGCTGCTTAAGATCAAACAAGGTCAAAATCAAGCTGTTGGCTTGACTGGCCTCTTACCTGGAGGGTCTGGAAAAGAATCAGCTTCCAGTATCATTCTGGTTGTTGGCAGAGTTTGGTTTCTTGTGGTTGTGAGATCAAGGTCCCTGTTTCCTTGCTAGTTGTCAGCCAAAAGTTGTTCTTGGCTCATAAAGACTGTTCTTCAGCTCTTGCACATGGCCCTTCCATTTTCAAAGTCAGGAAGAGATTGTCAAGTCCTTCTTGTGCTTTGAATATCTTTGACTTTCTCTTCTGTCACCAGCCAGGAAGGAACCTTTACCCTTATAGAGCTCATGTGATAAGATTAGGCTCACCTAGGTAATTTTCCTTTCTTAAGGTCAACTGAATAGTAACCCTAATTGCATCTACAGAATCTCTTTTCCTGTGTAAAAACAAAACACAGAGGCAACACCAGGGGCAAAGGTCATAGGGCCATCTAGAATTCTACCCACTGCATAGACAAAGACGATAATAATAAACCTCAGTACATTAAGTACCCTTAAAAATAAGTAACAAAAAAAAAATATAGAAAATTCAGCAAATGATATGAATGGGGTAATCCACAGAAGAAATATAAATGACCAATAAGTTACTATCACAAGTACTCCAAGAAAAGAAAATTAAACGATTTTTCACCTGTCAAGTTGGCAGGCTTTAAATGGTATTATCCATTGTTGGAAACATGAGTCTTCCTAGAGGACACCCTAAAGCTGAGCATAATTTTGACACAATCACATTTCTGGGATTTATCCTATATAATAAATTATGGATATGAGCAAGATTTAGCCCTAAGGATACTTATCATGATGCTTTATGTATTGTTGTTTTGTTCATGTTTTATTTTGTTTTGAATAGTTAAAAACTTAGAACCAACCTAAATTTCCAACACTAGGGAATTCATTGAGTTAATTGCAGTAAGAGTTCAGTAGAAAAACAGCAGCTGAGGCGTTCACAGAGCTGGAGAGAAATCAGGTGGGGCAGGTGGGGGTAATTGGTATTTAAGAAACCAAGAGAAAGAGCATTTTTCCAAAAGAAGCAAGTGATTTATGATACTTCTGAGAGGCCAAGTAAGCTGAACTTGGACCACAAATTATTCCCTAATTTTGACATATGTTTAGTAGAGGAAACTTTACTGGTCCTATTCTTTCCCATCTGCCACCTCCCCCCACCTTCTTCCTGGACACTCAGAACTTCTCAAGTTGGTATATTCTTAAAATGTTTGGTGGTGGGAAACTCTATTTATGTGACTTTGCAACTGCCCGGATGCCAAAAAGTTTCTACCATTTCTGAAAACCTCAATTTGAATGAAAAGGTAAAATATAAAATGCTAAACTATTTTATCCTTAATTAAGGTATTGTTAAGATGACTTTTTGCAACATGTCAAAATACTTAAAAGTATTATTTCTAATATATTTCTACCATTATATGTAAATTTTATTTTCTGTTTCTGAGTTCTTCTTATATTCACGATTTAAAAACCTGTAATTCTTTACTTCTGTTTATTTTTTTTTTAATGATTAAACAAACAAGAAGACCAAAGTAATTCATGAAGTTACCAGATACTTAAGTGGAATTCTTAGCTTTTTTATGAAATTGTTATAATTTTTGTTCATACAGTTTCTAATAGTTTCAATTTTGAGCTATTTCATCCTTTATGACTTCTTATTTTTCTTTTCAGGACTCAAATATTATTTAGTGTTTACTTCCCTTTGTCTCTCTAGATTCATCTTTATTGCCAAAATATTTATCTTAGGCAAGCTGAGATTTAGATAGCTCTTAAGCTTTTGAAGAAAGATGTTAGTAGAAGTTTAATTTGAATCTAGTAAATATCTCCTTGATACTCTGAGTTGGGCACTTAAAATTGATAAGTGTCTGTGTCAGTCTTCTAGGTACCAGCAAGAGCTCCACCCATCACCTGATTTTACTGGCAAGAATCAAAAATGTGTGTCAAACACCAGCAGCCACACAATTTAAATGGTAGTTATTATTTTTATAATTGTTAAAAATAAAGTAAAATCTTAGGATCTTTCATTTTATAAAACCAATCATGAAGTATTTGTGAAATGAGTAGTTTGAGTTCAGCACTGTGCTAGGAATTTGGTATTATATAGAAACTATTTAGATCTGATTTCTAACGTTGAAGAGTTTATGTTTTCCATTTATCTATACTAGGAGGAAAAAAATAGTCAATTGACAATATGAAAATTATTTAACATAGTTAAAATAACACTGTTTAGAAAGAAAATTTTCTGTAGAACGCTAGTCTTTTTTTAATTTCTCTTTTTTTAATTTCCTGGGTTATAATCTGGCTTCAGCTTCTCTAGGAGTTTTTAAGAGCCTCTTCTGGGAAAGTGAGAGGGCAAAGTCATGAGCAAGATCTGGAACACATAGAGCTTTTCAGAGTTGAGACATCTGGCAGGGTTGTAGGGCAGGCTGGTGATGAATAATTTGCAGAAATATGGCCATGAGAGTAGGGTTTTCTCTATATTCTACTTAAAAGCTCGCTATTTTCTACTTCCAATTTGCAGAGTAGGTCAAAGCTGAGTATTTCTGTGAGGTAAAATGATTATTCTCAGTTGGAATTAGAATTCTCTTAGAATTCTCTCGATTCTAAGTCTTAGCTGTACTAAGCAGAGCACACAGCAGAGCATAGGGAGGGAGCAGAACCATTGTCAGATCACTGTCAAGACAAGCCAAGCTCATATGAAAATCTGGGCTAAGCTCAACCAAGCATTTGATCCTCTCATTAAAAAGAAATTCAGTGGTAATCCTCAACATGTCTGTCTCTTGGGTCACACTGTCCTGAACTGTCCTGAACTGATTGACATCAGGCAGTTCGTAAGTAGTGTCCTAAGTTTGCCTTTTACTGTCTTTCTGGGTTTTTTTTTCACTTTTTTCCTTTGTTGGATTTTATTTCCTTTATCTCATGTCTTCTTTCTTGAATTACTCTTTCCTTTTAGTAGAACTAATCCCCTAGTAGCTTTTTGAGGAAGATTACATGGGATGTGATGTCTTTCAGACCCCACATGTCTAAAAATATTCAGTTTTCATACTTGGTTGAAATGTGGGCTAGGTATAGAATTATAGATTGGAATTTTTTTTTCAGAATTTTGAAGACATTAAGCTATTTTCATTTTGCTTTTAGTGTTGAGTATTACCCTTGAGAAGCCCAAAGCTATTCTTGCTCCTGATCATTTGTATGTCACCTGTTTTTTTCTTCTTTAGAAGTCTGTTGAATCTTCTCTGTGTAATTAATCTGAAATTTCACAATGACTTTTTGTAAAGTTCTTTTCTTCTATTATCTTGTACACTCTGTGGGCAACCCATGTGTTTCAGATCAGAAAAATGTTTTTGAACTGCTTTATTAATGAATTCCTCCCTTCTGTGTTGTCAGTTCCCTCTTTCTGTAAACTTTCTTGTAAAACAGACATTTGGGCTGGTTCCAGATCTTTTCCTCCCCTTTCTTTACTACCTTTTTCTTTTTTGCTATTTGGAAGGAGATTTCCTTATTTCTTTCTAAAACCATCTTTTTATTCTCTGACTGTCCCTGTTTTTGGTCACTTTATTCTTATTTCTTGAATGTAGTATCTTAATCCATTGAGTGTATTAGTGATTTTTTTTATTTGTATTTTTATTATTTTATGTTTTTTTTCTCCTTGTGCTGTCTGTGTTCTCTGAGTTACTTTTTTCTGTTTGTCTTTGTCTTCCATGTTAAGTAATAGTATGTAGTAATTCTTTCTGGTTGTCTGGTCATGATTAAAAGTTGGGTACTAAAAGCTGATTGGAATCTCTTACTCCACGGGTGAGGCTTATGTTGACTTTAAGATTCACTGTATAATGGGGAAGGTGGGCTGTGCTGGAGAACTTCTGATGTCAGGATCTTAAGGTCTTTCCTGTTGGATTGATCAGACTCTCCAGAGAAGTGTTTTCCAATCTCCTGCCTTGTGCTGCCAGTTTGTGAGCAATTTGAGGGCCCTGTAAGTATAAACCTGGTATAAATTTTTCTACACTTTGGGTTTTCTTCACTCTCCTGAGTCAATTTCTACTCTCCTCTCTACTTTTTGGTTTCCAGTATGTTGTTTTATGTTTTTTTCTCTTCACTGTAGTTTTAGCAGGGCTGCAGAAAGAGAGAATTAGATGAGTGTACTCAGTTCTCCAACTTAATCCAAAAATTATGTGCATTACTTTTTTAAAGGCTTTTTTATGGAAACATCAAATGCGTATTATGATGTCATTTCACAGGAAATCTATTAATGTTTAATTTAATGAAATATAAAAACTAGCCTTTACTAAAGTTATTTCAAGCTAATGGATAGTTCCCAAATTGTCCTTTGTTCAAAATAAAGTTATTGAGTAAGCACTCATAATATAAACACTTTGTGAGGGCTCAATTGTGGAACAACTCACTCTTTTCTGAGGATTATTTTTTTAGGGGAAAAAAGTCTAACCATGCATGTGGACATATGTGACATTTAAATTTTAAAGCTTGAAATTAATAAAAAGACTATTTTTATTTTCTCCTTATGGCTTGTATTACTTTCATTGCAAACACAGTAAACGACCAGACTCCAAGGCCAAAATTATCTGTTTACATCTTGAAATCAAATCAGAGTTTTCAGTAGAAAAATATAGACAGAATTTATGTTCTATATTTTTATTTGGCATTTTACCCTGTGAATTTTCTCTTTTGCTGGTCTTTTTTCTTACGTTGTGATATTTTGTCTTACATTTAAGTATAGAAATTTGAACAGTACATGATTTCATTTCATTCATTTACTGAACATAGATCGTTGGCTGCTTGTAATGTAGCAGGCATTATGCTAAACACTGGGGGTGCAACTATGAATAAGACAATCATTACAATGTAAAACGATTCTAAGTCTTAGCTGTACTTTGGACACTCCTGGAAAACTTTTTAAACAAAGTGTCTATATGAGTTCTTACTCAAAGTTCCTTGGGTGATTCCAAAGTGCAACCGAGGTTTAGAAGACTGGTCTGGTAGAAGAGTCCAAAATTAAATAAATGTTACTTAATTTACATCGTGATAAATGTCATTTAAAAAATAAATTAATGATTTGAGAATGTGTGGCAGATTGTCTTTTCTAAAAATGTTTGCAGCAATATTCTCAGTCCCATATGCTCTTCCAGAATCTTGCCTCTGACTATCAAGAAGTAGAATCTGTTTCCTCTCCCCCTTGAACGTGGGTGAGCTTGTGACTGATCTAACCAATAGAGGACAGTGGAACTGATGCTGTGGGATGATGAGGCTAGATCATAAGAAGCATACAGCTTCATCCTGGCTTTCTCTCTTGGGATGCTCCCCTTTGAAACCCAGACTTTATGCTGTAAGAAAGTCCAGGATACATGGAGAGGCCACGTTAGGCTTGTGACTGACAGCCCCAGCCAATGTCTCAGCCAACAAGCAGCATGATCCAGTATAAATATGTGGGAACGAACTTCAGTTGCTTCCAGCTCCCAACTTCAAGTTTCCAGCTGAGATTCTAATTCATTGTGGCAAGACAACCCATCCTCACCATTCCCTGTACGAATTACCAGCCCACAGAGTCCATGGCCTAATAAATGGTTATTTTACACCACTGAGTTTTGAGGTAACTTGTTATCCAGTTATAGTCACTTGATCAGAGTGTGTAAAGAGAAATCTAACCGAGCTTAAAAAGTAGAAAAGTCTTTCCTAAGAAAGTAAAATTTAAGCCAAATATGCAAAATTGATCATAAGCCAAAATGTAAAAGCTAAAACTATAAACATCTTAGGAAAAAACATGGAAGAAAATTTTTGTAACCATGGAGTGAGCAACGATTTCTTAGATAGTATCTAAAAAACCATAAACCATAAAAGAAAAAAATGGATGAATTAGGTAACATTAAAATTTTTTAAATGTACTCTGTTAAGACTGTTAACATGAAAAATCAAGCCACAGTCTGGGAGAATATATTTGTCATACATATATCTGACAGAGAACTTCTATCTAGAATATATAAAGAACTCTGACAACTTAATCAAAAGACAAGTAACCCAGTTTTTTTAAAGCAGAGAGTTCAGAAGATTTTTTTTTTTTAAAGTAAACTAAAGAACCATTTTGGGTTTTTTTGTTGTTGTTTTTTTAATTAATTTATTTATTTATTTTTGACTGTGTTGCGTCTTCATTTCTGTGCGAGGGCTTTCTCTAGTTGCAGCAAGCGGGGGCCACTCTTCATCGCGGTGCACCGGCCTCTCACTATCGTGGCCTCTCTTGTTGCGGAGCACAGGCTCCAGACGCGCAGGCTCAGTAGTTGTGGCTCACGGGCCTAGTTGCTCCGCGGCATGCGGGATCCTCCCAGACCAGGGCTCAAACCTGTGTCCCCTGCATTGGCAGGCAAATTCTCAAACCACTTCGCCACCAGGGAAGCCCCAGAAGATTTAAATAGATAATTCACCAAAGAAGATATGCAGATCCAAGCACATGAGAAGATACTTAACACCATTTGTCAAGAGAGGAATGTAAATTAAAGCCACAATGAAATACTACTACACACCCAGTGGAATGGCTGACATTAAAAAGACAGGCAGTGCCACGTGTTAGCAGGGACAGGGAGCAACCGTAACTCCTATGCATACACAACTGGTAGAAATCAAGAAATAAAACAACCAAGGCATAAAAAGCATAGCTGAATTTAATTCTTTTATTGTAAGCTTGTTATGTGAATAGTTTCACATAGTCAACGGGATAGATTTTGTAGAATTCATATAATTGAGTTGAACATTGTATCTTCTTTTTTCTTCTTTTTCAGTTAAAAGAGATGTTTCCAGGCTTTCGATTAGCACTTCCACCAAAACGCTGGTTTAAAGATAATTACAATGCCGACTTTTTAGAAGATAGACAATTAGGATTACAAGCGTTTCTTCAAAATTTAGTAGCTCACAAGGACATTGCTAACTGGTATGTAACAAATTGAATAACAGGTTATAACTGCATTCCAATAACTGGTTTAAACTAAAGAATAAATCTAGGACCATATATATTCAAGCACAAAAATATAAGGTAGGCGTATTTATCTCTAATAAAGCACTAACTGTAATTTTCTTGCCTTTTTTCAGCAAGGACTTTATTTGGTGTTTGATTTATATTAACACCTCCAAAAAGTCAGCAGAAAATTCAGTGTGCCATATATTCAAACCACGCAGCTATAAACTTGATTTTAGAATTTTAGTAATAACTTAAACAGAGTGGCTCACATATTGGTAGATATTTAGTTAAATAACACTATATAATTTTGATGATAATATTTATATGTCTCCAAAGTAATGCAAAAATATGAAAATTGTGAAGTCAGGTTAATTTATACAGAGGGTAAAGTGAAAATACCAGAAATCATTAAAAAGGGAAAGAAAGGACCTATATGAGTTTTTTGTATCTGAATATATTTACAAGAAAATTGCTATATGATTTAATATCATCTGGGTATCTAATTTTGGAACTTACATTATCAGATAAATTAGAACCATTTTGAAAAAAATTATAGAGCATTTACAAAGAAGCAATAGCATATTGTATGGACACCTGTGTCCGTAACTATCTTTAGCAATTTTTCACATAGGAATGGAAAACAAATAAGAAAACTGCCCTTACTTTTTTCACCCTTTTTTCTTAGTCTTTCTTTTATGTATATCACCTTATATTACACATGTACTATGCATATACATATTGCTTCTTTTTTTTTTGAATTTTATTATTTTTTTTATACAGCAGGTTCTTATTAGTTACCTATTTTATATCTATTAGTGTATACATGTCAATCCCAATCTCCCAATTCATCCCACCACCACCACCCCCCCCGCCACTTTCCCCCCTTGATGTCCCTACGTTTGTTCTCTACATCTGTGTCTATTTCTGCCCTGCAAACCAGTTCCTCTGTACCATTTTTCTAGGTTCCACATATATGCGTTAATATACGATATTTGTGTTTCTCTTTCTGACTTACTTCACTCTGTATGACAGTCTCTGGATCCATCCACATCTCTACAAATGACCCAATTTCGTTCCTTTTTATGGCTGAGTAATATTCCATTGTATATATGCACCACATCTTCTTTATCCATTCATCTGTCGATGGGCATTTAGGTTGCTTCCATGTCCTGGCTATTGTAAATAGTGCTGCAATGAACATTGGGGTGCATGTGTCTTTTTGAATTATGGTTTTCTCTGGGTATATGCCCAGTAGTGGGATTGCTGGGTCATATGGTAATTCTATTTTTAGATTTTTAAGGAACCTCCATACTGTTCTCCATAGTGTCTGTATCAGTTTACATTCCCACCAACAGTGCAAGAGGGTTCCCTTTTCTCCACACCCTCTCCAGCATTTGTTTTTTGTAGATTTTCTCATGATGCCCATTCAAACTGGTGTGAGGTGATACCTCATTGTAGTTTTGATTTGCATTTCTCTAATGATTAGTGATGTTGAGCAGCTTTTCATGTGCCTCTTGGCCATATGTGTGTTTTCTTTGGAGAAATGTCTATTTAGGTCTTCTGCCCATTTTTTGATTGGGTTGTTTGTTTTTATAATATTGAGCTGCATGAGCTGTTTATATATTTTGGAGATTAATCCTTTGTCAGTTGCTTCATTTGCAAATATTTTCTCCCATTCTGCAGGTTGTCTTTTCGTCTTGTTTATAGTTTCCTTGACTGTGCAAAAGCTTTTAAGTTTCATTAGGTCCCATTTGTTTATTTTTGTTTTTATTTCCATTTCTCTAGGAGCTGGGTCAAAAAGGATCTTGCTGTGATTTATGTCCAAGAGTGTTCTTCCTATGTTTTCCTCTAAGAGTTTGATAGTGTCCAGTCTTATATTTAGGTCTCTAATCCATTTTGAGTTTCTTTTTGTGTATGGTGTTAGGGAGTGTTCTAATTTCATTCTTTTACATGTAGCTGTCCAGTTTTCCCAGCACCACTTTTTGAAGAGACTGTCTTTTCTCCATTGTATATCCTTGCCTCCTTTGTCATAGATTAGTTGACCATAGGTGCGTGGGTTTATCTCTGGGCTTTCTATCCTGTTCCATTGATCTATATTTCTGTTTTTGTGCCAGTACCAGACTGTCTTGATTACTGTAGCTTTGTAGTATAGTCTGAAGTCAGGGAGCCTGATTCCTCCAGCTCCATTTTTCATTCTCAAGATTGCTTTGGCTATTTGGGGTCTTTTGTGTTTCCACACAAATTGGGAAATTTTTTGTTCTAGTTCTGTGAAAAATGCCAGTGGTAGTTTGATAGGGATTGCATTGAATCTGTAGATTGCTTTGGGTAGTATAGTCATTTTCACAATGTTGATTCTTCTAATCCAAGAACATGGTATATCTCTCCATCTGTTTGTATCATCTTTAATTTCTTTCAGCAGTGTCTTATAATTTTCTGCATACAGGTCTTTTGTCTCCCTAGGTAGGTTTTTCTTTTTTTAACATCTTTATTGGAGTATAATTGCTTTACAATGGTGTGTTAGTTTCTGCTTTATAACAAAGCGAATCAGTTATACATATACATATGCTCCCATATCGCTTCCCTCTTGCATCTCCCTCCCTATCCCACCCCTCTAGGTGGCCACAAAGCAATGAGCTGACCTCCCTGTGCTATGCGGTTGCTTCCCACTAGCTATCTATTTTACGTTTGGTAGTGTATATACGTCCATGCCACTCTCCCACTTTGTCACAGCTTACCCTTCCCCCTCCCCATATCCTCAAGTCCATTCTCTAGTAGGTCTGTGTCTTTATTCCCGTCTTTCCACTAGGTTCTTCATGACTTTTTTTTTTTTTTTCCTTAGATTCCATATATATGTGTTAGCATACTGTACTTGTTTTTCTCTTTCTGACTTACTTCACTCTGTATGACAGACTCTAACTCCATCCACCTCACTACAAATAACTCAATTTTGTTTCTTTTTATGGCTGAGTAATATGCCATTGTATATATGTGCCACATCTTCTTTATCCATTCATCCGATGATGGACACTTAGGTTGCTTCCATGTCCTGGCTATTGTAAATAGAGCTGCAGTGAACATTTTGGTACATGACTCTTTTTGAATTATGGTTTTCTCAGGATATATGCCCAGTAGTGGGATTGCTGGGTCGTATGGTAGTTCTATTTTTAGTTTTTTAAGGAACCTCCATACTGTTCTCCATAGTGGCTGTATCAATTTACATTCCCACCAACAGTGCAAGAGTGTTCCCTTTTCTCCACACCCTCTCCAGCATTTATTGTTTCTGGATTTGTTGATGATGGCCATTCTTACCAGTGTGAGATGATATCTCATTGTAGTTTTGATTTGCATTTCTCTAATGATTAATGATGTTGAACATTCTTTCATGTGTTTGTTGGCAATCTGTATATCTTCTTTGGAGAAATGTCTATTTAGGTCTTCTGCCCATTTTTGGATTGGGTTGTTTGTTTTTTTGTTATTGAGCTGCATGAGCTGCTTAATGGTGAAAAACTGAAACCATTTCCACTAAGATCAGGAACAAGACAAGGTTGCCCACTCTCACCACTATTATTCAACATAGTTTTGGAAGTTTTAGCCACAGCAGTCAGAGAAGAAAAAGAAATAAAAGGAATCCAAATTGGAAAAGAAGAAGTAAAGCTGTCACTGTTTGCAGATGACATATACTATACTGTACTGTACTATACTATACTATACTATACTATGCTATACATAGAGAATCCTAAAGATGCTCCCAGAAAACTACTAGAGCTAATCAATGAATTTGGTAAAGTTGCAGGATACAAAATTAATGCACAGAAATCTCTTGCATTCCTATACACTGATGATGAAAAATCTGAAAGTGAAATTAAGAAAACACTCCCATTTACCATTGCCACAAAAAGAATAAAATATCTAGGAATAAACCTACCTAAGGAGACAAAAGACCTGTATGCAGAAAATTATAAGACACTGATGAAAGAAATTAAAGATGATACCAATAGATGGAGAGATATATACCATGTTCTTGGATTGGAAGAATCAACATTGTGAAAATGACTCTACTACCCAAAGCAATCTACAGATTCAATGCAATCCCTATCAAACTACCACTGGCATTTTTCACAGAACTAGAACAAAAAATTTCCCAATTTGTGTGGAAACACAAAAGACCCCAAATAGCCAAAGCAATCTTGAGAATGAAAAATGGAGCTGGAGGAATCAGGCTCCCTGACTTCAGACTATACTACAAAGCTACAGTAATCAAGACAGTCTGGTACTGGCACAAAAACAGAAATATAGATCAATGGAACAGGATAGAAAGCCCAGAGATAAACCCACGCACATATGGTCACCTTATCTTTGATAAAGGAGGCAAGAATATACAATGGAGAAAAGACAGCCTGTTCAATAAGTGGTGCTGGGAAAACTGGACAGGTACATGTAAAAGTATGAAATTAGAACACTCCGTAACACCATACACAAAAATAAACTCAAAATGGATTAAAGACCTAAATGTAAGGCCAGACACTATCAAACTCTTAGAGGAAAACATAGGCAGGACACTCTATGACATAAATCACAGCAAGATCCTTTTTGACCCAGCTCCTAGAGAAATGGAAATAAAAACAAAAATAAACAAATGGGACCTAATGAAACTTAAAAGCTTTTGCACAGCAAAGGCAACCATAAACAAGACCTAGGTAGGTTTATTCTTAGGTATTTTATTCTTTTTGTTACAATGGAAAATGGGAGTGTTTCCTTAATTTCTCTTTCAGATTTTTCATCATTAGTTTATAGGAATGCAAGAGATTTCTGTGCATTAATTTTTTATCCTGCAACTTTACCAAATTCATTGATTAGCTCTAGTAGTTTTCTGGTAGCATCTTTAGGATTCTCTATGTATAGTATCATGTCATCTGCAAACAGTGACAGTTTTACTTCTTCTTTTCCAATTTGCTTCTACATCTTGCTTCTTAATGTGTGCTAAGCTCAGTGACTGCTTAAGATCTCTGCCCATCCCCCCTCACTTTCCTCTAATAAAGGAACTATAAGCCAGACCCCTTTTCTCATCTCCAGTTTCACATCTGCAGTTGCCTCCTTGACATCTCCTTCAGACAAACCTCAAACCTAGGATAGACTTCAATGCTTACTCTCTGACTTTTCCCCCAATATTCGGCATCATCCTCTACCTAAAACCCACAGGTCATCTGGACACATCCCTGCCTTTATACTTTAAACACTACTCGAATCTGCCTACTTTTCTCCATTCCTGCCATCGCCACCTAGTCTAGCAGTTTTCTCTCACTTTAATTACTCCTTTCCCATCACTCATCTTCCTCATCCACTCTTATTTCTATAGTCCATTGGAGCCACAATGATCTTTTGTAATGCAGTTTAAGTCATCCTTTCTGGTCCCTGACCACCTGCGTGTCTTTCCAACTTCATGTTTTGTTATTCCTCCCTGCCCCCATCCTCTGTGCATCAGCCATATTGGTCTTGTAATTTTTCAAAGTCGCCTGCTCCTTTGTCCCTTAGGACCTTTCAATATGCTATTCCCTAGAAAGGCAACATTTCACACTACTGCCCTTGCTCCCCCAGCCCCGGCCTAGATAACTCCTTCATGTTTCAACACAGACTTTTAGGTAACTGGCTGTCTGGACCAACCCCTCACCTACCACCACCACCAAAAACTAGGTCAGGTCTTCTCATAGTATCTTCTCTACTGGTTCTGAAAGTCAACTCCTAATGCCCTAAGACACCCATTGCATGTAATGAATTAACTTCTCATTACATACTTCTAGGATGCTACTAGCTATGTACCAGTCTTAAGAGAATGAGAAAATAGTCACTCACATCATTGTCAGCAGGGTTTAATCCTGTCATGGAATCCCAGCTGAGAAAGGCTGCTTGGTACTTTACTTTCACAACATCTCAGTTTGTAACTATTTGTGTGATTATTTGATTGTGTTCTCCTACCAGGCTGTAAGGTGCATACATAGTAGTAGGTCATGTGTCTGGTTTACCCACCATTCAGTGTGCAGTGCTCAGCACAATTCAACACAGAGTCCATGCTCAATAAGTACTTGTTGAAGAATGGCAGAACTGTTGATATTTGCTGTTGTACTATTTATAAGAAAAAGAGACTGAAACAAATATGACAAAACTTAGCAACTGTGTGTTCCAGCCTGGGTGGTAGGGAGGTGGATGCTCCCTACTTTTCTATAATTTTTTACATCTCTCCAAAGAAAAAAGAAAAAAGAAAAAGGTTAGTGTTAATTCAGATACACAAAGCAGGAATAGAAACCAACAAAGTCTAAAATCATAGAGAAAGCCTTTGAAGAAAATATATTTTATACCATACCATAAAAGAGGACTTTTACAGCTAAGAAGTCAAAACATCATATCCCCTTTCTCTTATTCCTTATTCAGTAAACCTTTATGTCTCTATATTGCAAATATGGTAAATTAAAATCAAATTTATTCTATAAATGACTATACTCTTTTTATTTAATGAAATATTAAATAGTATGAACCATGTTGATGAACTCATCTTGTGATTTCTTGATTTTTTTAAACATTAAAAGTGTATCTTAGTTGAGATGTATCTTTTTTTTAAAAATTATTGATAATAGATCTGTATCTGTATGTTAAACATTCAAGATCCTGTTTCTAAAACTGCAGTCCTTAGAACAGTGATAATTATCGTGTTCAATTTATAGATAGGTGTTTCAGGGACAGAAAGATTTCTTGGTCAGCTAAGTTGGGGAAAGGTTTCATTTGACATTCCTAGAATATTAAAGGTTCTAAAATGTGTTGCATGAAAACCTCTATTGTGCCTCACATTTACTTGCTTACTTATTTTTGTCATGTATCTCAGACATTTAAGGAATAGAAGTAAGATAACTTAAATAGAACTCTAAATAAGGTTTGTATACCTTGTTTGTTCTAGGGTACTATATTTTTTGTGAGTGATGAATAGCATTTTTTATTTCACAATTTAAGCAGTTTCTTAATAAATTACTGTTTAAAACATGACTTGGCAGAGGGAAAAGTTATTAATCTGTATCCTAAGCATTTGCCCTTTGTCATACTAAGAAGGGTAAAAAGGAAGCTGAGGATATACCTACTGAACTTAATTCATTTGAAGAAATTAAGCTTCTGTTTGAACAAAATAATGGAGTTTATGAAGTCCTACTTGGCATGATACAGATTATAAAAGTAAAAGGAATTCAGAGAAGGGGAAGATCAGTCCTGTTTGCAGTGAATCAAGCAATACTGAAGCAGGGAGTGGGGTTTGAGAATCTTGAACAATAGATTAAGATTATGAGTGGGAGGACAAATAATTAGAGAATATCCAGAAAGTCTGAGGTTGTCAAACAGCCATTTATGAATTCTTATAAGGGAGGAAAGGATAAAGACAAAATCCCAATACTTCTTTATAAAAACATGAAACTACATATTTAAGAATCACTACTTAAAATATCAGTGAGTTTACATTACCTATTGGTATACCTGTTAGCATCCTGTTACAGTTGGAACGGCAGCATAGAAAATTACTATCTTTATATGGCCAAGTAATTATCTGATATTAATTCTTTATACAGTTATTTCACTTTCCGTTTTGAGTCCTTAGCACCTCATGACACAGTTATTTGTTAACCTTCATGTTGGCTAAGAGCTTGCCAGTACACAACTGGCAGCTCTTAATATTACAACTTCTCTAACTATAACAAAACAGAAGTGAAGTAAGAACTGAAGGGATGTTAAGAATTGTTGGTTTAAATGTTTTAAGAGAATGTTGTTTTCAGATGCATTTAGAGAATACAAAGTAAGAAAACAGATACTGTTAGTATTTTTATGATAAAGGATTTATTATTGGTTTTTGTTTGTTTGATAAATGTTTATTTAGGTCTTACTATATATAAGGTATTACAGCTACACAAAGGTGCATTAGATGCTAATCCTTTATTCAAGAAAACTGAATAGGAAGAAGACACACCCAAAAGAACTATAATGGCTAGAGCTCCATCTCTTTCAGAAGAGGAAGAGAGGGAACTTTTGACTGGGAGAATTAGAGGAGGCTTCCTAGAGGGTGATATTTGAGCTGGATTTTAAAGAACGAATGCTATTTGAACCGACAAAGAGAAAGTAACGATGGACTTTCCAAATGAGAGGGAATATTATATCAAAATGCAGAAGCAAGCAGGCAACGTCCTGTACCCGAAACACCATGTAACTCAGCTTGTCAAGGTGAAGGATGTGTAAAGATGGATAGAGGGGGAAGTTCTCATATTGCATAATCTGTTACAGTTAAAATTTAGCTATTTATTGTTTTATTCTGGTTTGTGCTACTTTGAAATAATTACATCATTTAATCAGCACACCAAATATCTTACTATTCTCTGTTTTCAGAATTACTACACATATATCCTGATTTACCACATTTTTCTTCTTAATTCTTTAAAATACAAGAGTTAAAATTACATATTTTTCCTTATATTACCATTCATCTATAAGGAGTTCCATGCCAAAATTCAGTATTTTAAATGCTACATCTGTTGAAAGAAAAAAAGTGCAGATAGATCTGGATTAACAGCAGTTCATGGTTTAAAAAATATATATTGTAGTATATAGTATCCAAACATTTACATGAGGAAACAATTGAAAGAAGTAAGAATTTACCCTTTGAAAAAAAAAGTACTTGGAAGAACATGATAACCATCTTCACGTATTTGAAAGATTGTGATGGGGAAAAGAATTAATCAAATGATATTTAGCTTTAAAGCGGTGCTTCTCCAGCTATAGTGTGCATCTTGTTCAAATGCACGTCCTGAATTAGCAAGGTCTGGAGTGGAGATTCTGCATTTCTAACAGGTTTCTAGGTGATGCTGTTGCTGCCGGCCTAGGGACCTCATTTTGAATAGCAAGACTAGCGTGTAGAACTAGGAATAAGTGAACAATTAGAGGAAGCCCCCATCAGCTCAGGTAAAAAAGAGCTACATGTCATTTCAAGCTGTCTGGTATAAAAATGTTCTGCCTTTTGAGAAAGTGAGTTTACCTTAAGCATCAATATTTGAAGAGACTAGGCTAAATAACTATCAGTGGTATTAAAGAGGGAATTATTTACATGAGATATATTGGATTAGATGACTTCTTAGGTCTCTTCTAGTTGTAAAATTCAATAAATCTATAATTTTTGAACAAGAATATGTGAAGAAACTATTTTGTATACATTTTCACATCTTCTCACAGGAAATTTTATTAATGTGTAAGTTGTTTTTATATGTGAAGATACTGTCAAGAGAGGTTGAGTCAGTCTTAGTATTTTTATAAAATGAAAGAATTCAGTTATATATGCAATAGTTTATATAATGACAGCTCATGAGAATGAACACATTATTGCTAAGGCTGGTTGGATGATTTTTACCACAAAATATTAGTTTGGTAGACCTTCAGTTATGGACAGTTTTTTTAATGTAATAAAGCTAAATATTTTGTATTCAGATACACGTAAACTCTTAACTTATTAAATTAGGTCTCAAAGACCTTATGCAAAATTCAGTTTTCTGGGCTTAGTAGTGAAATAATTTTAGGCAATTACTTAACTGACTTTTTTTAAACGTATGCATTTATTTTTTATATATTTATTTTATTTATTTACTTTTGGCTTTGTTGCTGCGTGCGGGCTTTCTCTAGCTGCGGTGAGCAGAGGCTACTCTTCGTTGCGGTGCACAGGCTTCTCATTGCGGTGGCTTGTCTTGTTGTGGAGCACGGGCTCTAGGTGCCCCAACTTCAGTAGTTGTGGCTTGCAGGTCTAGAGCGCAGGCTCAGTAGTTGTGGTGCATGGGCTTAGTTGCTCCGTGGCATGTGGAATCTTCCCGGACCAGGTCTCGAACCCATGTCCCCTGCATTGGCAGGCAGATTCTTAACCACTGCGCCACCAGGGAAGCCCTACTTAACTGATTTTAATTAGTGTTTCCAATTAGAAAATGAAGTAATTGGACTAAATGTTCTCTAAAAATCCTCTTTCAGCTCTAAGTTTCTCATATGCTATTCCTTTCGTTGTGCTTCTTTATAATATAATCTTGAAGACATACCATCAGAAACAGCCAGATTCTAACCTTCTTTTAACTCTTAAGACTTTTGGTCTTACATGTTGCTGTCCTAAGCTTACTCCCTCGTCAAAGTAGGCATATCTATTAAAAACTAAATTCCATCCCAAATTTGAGAGTTGTGCTGTATTATTTATCTACAACAGTGGATAGAAATTTGTTCTGATGCTCTTAATAGTTTCATTAATTTTTTTAAGAGCAATTAGCATAGCTCTTACAAATAAATTCATTATTTTTTGAATATTTATTCTGTGCTATGCTAATTTATTCAGATTCTGTACAGCCCTGGAACTTGTCATCTACTTTTTGTTGAAGCAGACTGCTTGGTAAACAGAAAATACTAATAATACAGTGTAGTAAGTCCTATGAAAGGGATCTCTTCAAGGTGGTGTAGTAATGCATATAAGAGTACTGAACCGAGTAGAGTGTAGGGGAGGGGGATTTAGTCAGAGAAGATTCTATGAGGAGATAATAGATGAGCTAAGTCATGAATATGAAGTCTGAGTTAGCCAGCTGAAGGTGGGAAGGATGGGCCAGGATGACAGCAGCAAGCATGAAACAACATGATAGACATGAAGATGTACTATTACTGAAGTGTCAAATAAGAAAGGCAGTAAAAGCTTGAATGTACACAGGTGTTTTATGCCAACACCAAGACCTTGGCTTTGTTCCCTCTTGTTAGAGGAGGCACAGATGGGTTTTAAGCTGGGTTTGACATAAAACATTTGTTTTTGAAGTATTTTTTGTATTAGAAGGAATAAAACTAAATGTAGGGACACAAGTGGACTAAAAGTAACTAGGTGAGAGATAATCAAGATATAAACTAGGCCCACAGCCTCACCTGCACATCCACCCCAGGAGGGTAAACGTGAGCCCTTCAGCTTCACACCCACCAACCCGTCTCCCTCACCGTGACCCTCACTGTCACCAGCCTTGATCCCTGAGTCCCTATCCTCGGGGTTGTATTTAATGTCAAATTTTTGTTATTTTCTTTTTACTGGTAGAGAATACTGGAGAGAAATAGTAACTGATAAAACATTTCTATCTGAAATCCCTCAATTAATATTTTCATGCAGTGACTTTTTGTGCTTAATTTGGTTTTGACAGAAGTAGTATCTAGTATTTTTAGTACTTTTTTTACATAGTTCTTTATTGACCTTTTAATGAATTGTAGGCATTAGTTTTAGCTTTTTTTTAATATAAATTTTGAGATAAAGAGCTCATTTAGCTATTAAATTACTGGTCTTTTAAAATCATGTCTACATACGTTAATTTGTATCTTCTTACAAAGTTATCTTTGAGTGTGTGATGATATAATATTAACTTAATAATCACATTTAATCGTTTGACATATTTGGAGAGAAGCTAGGGATTATCCATACTGTTAGATTAGTTATTTTTGAAATTATGTCAAAAATACTTACCAATGTATACATTAATACATTGGTAAACATACAATACAAATACATACCCATGAAAGAAAAAAAGGAAGGTATATTATGAAATAAAAGGTGAAGATTCACTGGATGAAATAGTTTTTTAAGAAAAATTACAGTAAAACTCTTTTAAAGGAAACTTTTTCAAGAGACTCAAAGGAAGAGTTTAAGCTATAGGGCAAATTTGCTCTGATAAAAACAATGCTGGAGGGTACCATCTCTGGTTTCCTTATATTCAGGCAAGTTAAGTCAACAACTGATCACAATTTTAAAATAGAGATTTCCCAACCACAGTAAGAAGTTACTCTACGTGATAAAGAGAACAGAAAGATAGTCTTTCCATACTTTTCAGTTCCAGATTGTTGGATTTTCTCTTAGATGGGTTTCTCTCCTAATTCTGATGTTTTTCTTACCTTCATTATCATGGTCAAATGGAAACAAAAGTATTAAAGATCAAATACAGAAGAGAGATTAGGGGGTTGTATTGAACAAGTGATAACAAGTAAATAAATAATAATTTTTTTTAATTGACTTCTATTTAATCCATAGACCATTTAATAATATAGACTCTTCGGTACTTATACTTTATTTGAATTTACTTGATTTGTTTATAAATTGTACATTGATAATATATAAGAAATCACTGAGCAGAGCCATGGCACACGTAGGCAGTCAAATATTTATCAAATCTAAATAAAGTTCTCTAGTCAGTGATTCTCAAGAAGGGGTAAAGGCTTCCTTTTCTAGGGGGGAGAAAAGGTACCCGAATTTTTGAGAAAGAAATTGTCTTCTCAAACACTACCATCTGCCAAGACATTCTTGTGTGTCCCTTTCCTTGGATGGGAAAAGAGCTTAAGAGTATTAACTTTCTTTTTCCATCAACTGAGTCCTATTGAAACAGAAGAAATGTAGTGAACCCCTGAAAAAAGTGTTTTGTAAATCACAGTTGTAGTGCCAGTTTTAAATTTCATTCTTATGCTACAGATTAAACAAAGTAGGGCATGGAATATAACCTTGGAACTGTAGTGAAAAAAAATTTAGAGAATCCATTGGATTTCATTTGAGTAGAACTCTAGTGAGCCATAAATCATAAAGATTTTTAGGGAAGGAGAATGAAATGGAATAACTACTCTAAAAAAACTTTCCTACAACTAGGTACATTGTCAACATCACTGTGGATCTTGGGCTATAAACCAAAGGTATAAAAAGAATTTCTGCTATAAACCAAAGGTATAAAAAGAAATACATATATCCCTTTACCCCCTTTTTCTTTCCTAGCAGCAGCATTCCAATAATTAGAGTAATGGTGAACATAAAAATGTTACTAATGAATGAGGAAATCTGAGTATAAACTTGTAAGAAATAATGTCACACATTAAGTTGTCATACACTGAAAGTATTAAAAAGACTCTTCCATAAACTTCTTAACACTTTCCTTTTCATCCTTAAAGGGTGTTCTCTCAGCGTTTCATCCAAACTTTTGACCTGTCAATCCCAAGATCAGTTTATTTCTTGTGCCTCATTCTGCCTAATAGTTGGTTTTCCTATATAAATAGTGGGTGGATAGAAAGTACAATATCTAAACCAAAAGAACGTATGGTGGTCCTGTTCTTCTCTATACTATTAGACCAACTGCAGTATTCTAGAGACTTTGATTAGAGAAAGATACAGAAAAATTGAATGTGGTCAGAAAGAAGTGATCAGCAAGGGGAAAGAATCCAAATGAACCAAAACATAAGAGAAAAGAGTTTAAAGGAGAAAAAGGCACATATTTATACTCAGAAGACAGATTTAAGGTCCAGCTCTACCACTTGCACTGATGACCTTGGGCGGGTCATTTTACCTCTCTGAACTTTATTATCACTTGTAAAATGGAGGTATAATGCCTATCCTCACCTCACATGATTGTTGTGGAAATTGAATAAAGTAGGATATGTGAAAGCCCTGTGTGTGTAATGTACTTTGAAAATGTTAGACATGGTAACCATGTGAGGTGATAGATATGTTAATTAGTTTGATTGTACTTCATATTTCATAATGTATTTATATATCAAGTCAAGTTATGTACCTTAAATATATATAATTTTTAATTGTCAATTATATTTCAGTAAAACTGGAAAAAAATGTTGGCTCCATGAATGCAGAAGACCATATAGGCTTTAAGTACTCAGTAAATTTTGTTACATGAAAAAAGAAAAGGAAATGTCAGTGTGTTAGTATTGCTTGTTAGAGGTATAAGGTTAGAGTAAACATAACATTCTTGACATATTTTTAGGGTTATCATGTGAAAGAAGACTTAGACTTACCTGGAAGGGCCCCAGAAAGCCAAACTAAGACTCATGAATAGAAGCTTCAGTGAGAAAAATCCAGCTCAGTGAAGAAATAATTTTCTAGTTGTCTGTGTTATTCAAACTTAGGATGGTTTATCTTAAGAGATGATTATAGTCCCTATTTCTGGAGGTGTTTAGACATATTCTTGGCTGAACATGTAAAAGCGATAATATAAGCAGCATACTATGGATAGTTCTACTAGATCACATTTATGATCTCTTCCATCTCTATTATTTCATGATTATGAATACTCAAGTTTTATCTCAGTTTCCCTGAGTGTTATGTTTTTTTATTATCTATATTATCAAGATTTTATAATCCAGAAACTTGCTCCTCTTTTTTCTATTTTTGGGATCTTCTGGATTACTTTCTTAACACCACTTCTCTATATTCATTTTTTCCTTTGGAAAGATTTTACTAAAAATCCCATTTATCTCCTTATCACCCCCTCCCTTCATCATCATCCTTTAAGTCTCCACATTTTTGTTTTAACATACATATAGAGCTGTCTCTCAATCCAAGATTACTTTTTAGAAAGAGGAGTATTTTGTAACAAGGAAGTTCAGTTTTCTACCTTCTTAACCTGTTTCTGATAATTGAAAAGTATAACAATATCATATTAGTTCATTATTATGAACTTCGTGGTAATTCAGAAATGGGATGATCAGAATTCTTTCTCTTGAATTCTCTAGGGAAAATACTTAAGTAAATTAATATAATAAACATGATTGCAAGAAAAATCTTTAACTTGTTTCATAGTAAATACTTTTTAGTTACTTTAGAATCATCTCCTGAAGAAGAAACAAACGAAGTATAAATTAGAAATTGTATTTCTTCATAAAAAGATAATGACTTTTTTAGACTAGTTCAAATTAATATTTCTTTGAAAATAATACTGTCTTTTCACCATTTACTTTGGTTTCCTATACCATTTCTGATTTATGTTTTATGTCGTGTAGTTTATATGGAAGATAAATTCACAATCTATTTATGTTCATAAGATCTTAGAAATAACCTAAAATCTTTGTATCTTCTATAGATTTTATATTTGTATTTTGTTACTTGTGTGAAAACACATACGCCATCTTGCTTATTTTCATTTATCAGCAGAACCAACTTGCTTAAAACACTATAGCTAGCTTCAGAGTAACTTTTGCTTTCTGCTATCTTGCTATCTTTTGTAAACTTATTTGTACCCCAGCTAATTTTTTTTTCCTTTGAAAGCCTTGCAGTGAGAGAATTTCTTTGTCTGGATGATCCACCAGGTCCATTTGATAGCCTAGAAGAAAGCAGGGTAAGTGCTGTATTACATATCACATGAAAAAGAGGAACAAATAATACCATACAATAACTACATTGTTTCTTGAATGGAACAATAAACAGCAGAGTTATAATTTCAGACCATGGTAGTTTTGCACAGAAAGCTTTTAATGTTTGAGTCAAAGCTTTCTTTCATTGAAATACATGAACGTAATTCAGTGAAAAAATAAAAATTCATACATGTCCTATAGTCTATGAAGCCCTAAAATTAAATTCTACATTTATTCTCTTTATTTATACCGTTTCAGAAAAAAGAAAATTACTTGGAAATTTATTTTACATTTAAAAGTAACATTTGCATGCTGAGTTTTCTTCCATCTAAGTATCAAAGTAAAGAACCTACAGTTAAAATCAAATTTAAAAAACCAATCTTCAGAAGTAGAAGTCATTGTCTTGTTATCAATTCAGCTCAAGCTTAAGGCTACTCAAATTACGCTACTTGACGTGTTAAAGTAGCCTACTTCTTGAAGCAATTGGCTAGATTCAGCTAGGATTAGCTAGGATTTATGCAAGTTTTTCTTCCAAATGTTTAATAGTGTTTAAATGGAACAGATTTAATTGGTAGATTTGTAATGTTTTCAGTTAAACTGAGTCAGTTCTTTGTGTTAGAGGAATGCGATAGCTTTTTTTTAAACAGCTTTATTGAAGTAAAATTTTCATCCATAAAATTTGCTATTTGATATTTCATTGTAAATGTACAATTTAATAACTTTCAGTAAATTTGTAGGGTTGTGTCTCCATTACCATAATGCAGTTTTAGAAAATTCCATCACCTCAAAAAAAATTCTACAAGCCATTTTGCAGCCATTCCACACTCCCAGCCCCAGACAACTACTGATCTGCTCTCAGTCTCTGCAAATTTGTCTTTTCTGGATATTTCATATAAATAGAATCATACTGTGTGTGTGTATATATATGTGCATATAAGTGTATATGTGTGCCTATATATATATAATCTCATATATACAATATGCATAATATTGTATATGCATAGTATATACAATATGCAATAGTATACAGTATATATAATCTTTGCATCTAGTTTCATTCACTTAACATAATGTTTCTGAGCATCATCCATGTTATAGTCTCTCTCAGTATTTCATTACTTTTATTATTGAATGGTTTTCTGTTGTGCACATATACCACATTTTGTTTATCCAGTCACCAGCTGAGGGATATTTGGATTGTTTCCAATTTTGTGTTATTATGAATAATGCTGCTATGAACAATTTCAGAGAAGGCTTTTTGTGGACATATGTTTTCATTTCTCTTGGGTTGATCCCTAAGAATAGAATGTTTGGCTATATGGTAAATTATGTTTAACTTTTTTAAGAGACTTACAAAGAGTTTTCCCAAGTGGCTATGCCATTTTACATTCCCACCAGTAGTGTATGAGAGTTCCAGTCTCTCCATGTCCTCACAAACATTTGATATTATCTGTCTGTTGGATTATGGCCATTCTTGTAGGTGTGAAATGGTATTTCATTATAGTTTTAATTTGTATACCCGTAATGATTTTTATGTTAATCGCTTTTTCATGTGCTTTTTTGCCATTTGTATGTTTTCTCTGACGAATTGTCTGTTTGAGCCTTTGGCTTATTTTTTTAGTTGGGTTGTTTGTCTTACTGAGTTGTAAGAATTCGTTATTTTGGATACAGGTCCTTTATCAAATATATGATTTGCAAATATTTTCTCATAGTCTGTTATGTGTCTTTTTATCTTCTTAATGGTACCTTTTGAAGTGCTAATGTTTTTAATTATAATGAAGGTCATTTTATCACATCCTTTATGGCTTATGCTTTTGGTATTGTATCATAAGAACTCTTTGCCTAACACAGGGCCACCAGGATTTTCTCCTATTTTTTTTTTCTAGAAGTTTTATAGTTTTAACTCTTACATCCATACTGAGCTAATTTTGTATAAGGTGTGAAGTGAGGATCTTAAGTTTCTATAGATATTAAAATGTGTCGGTACCCTGTGTTGAATTGTATTGGCACCTTTATCAAAAGTCAAATGAACATGAAAGGAAGGGTTTGCTTCTGCACTCTTCTCTTTCACTGATCGCATTACCTAGCCTTATGCCAATACTGCACAGTAGAAATGAGTATAGAGTAGATGAGTATAGCGAGATGTTGATGAGGCAGTGGGGGAGGAGGAGAAGGGGAAAGTGGGAAAGACTGGGTTACCTGGGTCATAGAAAGTAGCGAAATGCAGTGATCTAAGATGTTTGCCTGGTGGCTTTGATGGTGAGGTGGTAGAGCAGATATTCCGTTGGGAGTGCATTTTGACTTACCATTGGTACATACAGTTGAAGGGGACCAATAGGCATATGAATGATATCTGTGTACTCAGGAAAGGTCTGGGCTGGAGATGAACAGAAAAAACAATTGGAAGTCGATAGCAAATAGTATAGGTTATAGTTGAAGTGATAACAGTAATTGCCCAAGGATGAGATACAGAGCAAGAGAATATATAATCAAGGACAAAACTCTGATGAATGCCCACATGCAAAGAACAAGTAGAAATCTAAGAAGTAACTGTAAAGTTAGGGGAACCAGGAAGTTTCACAGAGGACAATAAAAGAGGATTCCATTAAATTTTTTTTTTTTTTTTTTTTTTACTTTTTAAGTCAGTAGTGACATGCTATGAAGTTGAGAAAAACAGTACTTTGGGTTTGACAGTTAGAAGTCATTGTTAGCATTTGCCTGGGTATAATTAGTAGAGAAAAGAGAGTAAAACTAATGATTTTAGCCATGAATGGGGAGGCTAAATTTGGATGATAAAAACTTTTTTCCTGGAAATCTTTTTTATTTTGAAAAGAACAAGATGAGTTAGTAGCTAGAGAGACTCCTATCAAGGGAGTGGTAGATATGACTTTGTTTTTATGTGGAGAGATTTTTAGGGTTTGCTTAATCAACTTCAGTCAAATTGATTAAATAAACCTAAGGGCCAAAAGAGAGGGAAAGGTTGAAAATTTAAGAGAGAGTGTATGGGATAGGGCAGGCTTCCAAAGGAGATTGGGCTTAACTTGAAGAGGCACATGTTCTTGAGGACAAGAACGGAATGCAAATGTAGTTAGGATTCTGGGAGAGTAACTTTTTTTTTCTGGTATAGGAATAAAGATCATCTGCTGGGCTTGGGCTCACCAGTAGTAACATATTGTAGGGGATTTGCCAGGGGTGAAGTTTTAACGTAGTCACAAAGGAGACAGGGAACGATAGATAACTAGGAACAATTAAAAGAATTGATCAGCAACACTGAAAGCCTCATCAAGGTAAGTGACCCAGATTTTTTTCATGACATCATTCTTCATGGCAATATGATTTTGGTTTTTGTTTTAATCTATTTCAGTAGTATTTAGCTTCCTGGGTATAAAGGATAGAATGTCTTTGAGTGAATATAGTAAAAGGATAAGCAAGGGAAAATAATATTGAAGGCACTATGAAGGAAATCGTTATTATAGGATGTGTCTTCTGAGCTAATACAAATGGAATCAATAGCCGCAGTTTTCTTTTTTTTATTTTTTTTTCTTTAAAGTATAATCATCTAGGACTGGGCAAAAATAGGCTAAGGAGAATAGAAGCTAAAACAGTGGTTATTAGTAACTTTTTTCCCAGTTATACACTAGAGAGATATCACATATTCATTTCAGGCACCCTGGCTTACTACTTAATAATTCTCAAGAAAAGGGACTTATATTTATTTATAAGTTCCCCAGTAGGTACTAAAGTAGCAGAGACCTAAAAAGATGAGGGTGGAGAACAAATCATCTGGGTTGTATACACATTATTTTGGTTACCTACGTTCTTTGACTCTTCAGTTATGCCCTTGAGAAAGGTACTGCGTAAGTAATTAATGTTATTCTCTTTCTGCATGTTTTTTATTTGCTGTTTGTTTGTTTTTAAGGCTTTCTGTGAAACTTTAGAAGAGACAAACTACCGTTTTCAAAAAGAACTACTTGAAAAACAAAAAGAGTTGGAATCACTGAAGAAACTGCTCTGTGAGAAGCAACTTCTTATAGACACGCTAGAAAACAGAATCAGGTGTGTTGTGATGCTTGCATTTTCAGTCTAATTCAGCTCGATACTCTGGGCTAAATGCCCTTTGTACGTTACAATTTAGGAAATTTATGACTCCAAAAGTCTTAGACTCATGGTGTACATCCTTGTAGATTGGGAAAATTGTCTGTTTGATTATTTATTTAGAAGCCTGAAAATTTGAAGGACGGGAAATATCAGGAAAATAAAGCTCTAGCTGTTCACCAAGACAAACATTATTTTAATCTGTTTAAATAGTATCTTTGTTTCTAGGCATTTATGCCAACTTTTCACATATGAAAGTTCTAGTTTGCCTTCTTGTCAGCATATATCGAATTGATGTTAAAATCATTTTAAATTAATCATAAGTACTGATTTCACTGTTGACACCCAGAGTCAACAGTTTATTAGGTATATGACTACACTTAGAACAGCTGAAGGCTACTAAAGCTACATGCATTCAGAACAATAAATATATACCTATTTTATTCATAGAAAATAACTTGTTGCTGTACTTTACCTTTAGGAACTTATGTTTAGAACCTGAAGAATCACTGCTCGTGTCAGGAACAGAAGGTGAACAGATCCTAAAGGTGGAGTCCTCTGCACTTGAGGTTGATCAAGATGTCTTAGATGAAGAATCTAGGTATATAATGTTTGGTTTATTATAGCCTAACCATCTGAATAATTGGAGAGAAACAGTCATAATACTCTGTAGAGTATGTTTTTATGAACTCAGTGTTATTGTATCATGAATCTGATGAGCAAACAGAGGAAGACTATAGATATTCTAGGCTGTCCCTAAAAATGAGTCTTTGTCATCCAGCCTATAAATTTCATTACTTATTTTGAAGATATGTCTGAATTAACTGGGCTGTGACTCAGTTAATTCATTAATTTTGTAACCTTGACAAATTAATCTCTCTCAATGTCAGTCTTTTCCATGCAAAAAGTGGGACACTGTAATAGCAACCACCCTGTCTACCTAATAGGAATGATGAAAAGATGGTATATTTGAACACACATAGAATTTTTATTACATATAAATCCAAGGTCACCATTAATACATTAGTGATAGTGGTTAAGCTATAATTATGAGAACAAATTTTCTGTTGGTTAAAGGTCATTACAAACTAGATTCTTATTGAAAAGTGGTAGTTCAGAGAACTGAAAGAGTTAAAAATATATCTCCAAAGGTGTTATCTGGCAATGACAACTTTAAAATATTAAATTTCTGATTGAATATTTAAATGTTCTTTTTCATTAAATATTTTTCCATTAAATATTTAAATATTCTTTACATGACTTTAAAAATTTTTAAGGTAATAGTGAAGTGAAATAGCGTGCATCCAGTCTCTTCATTGTGTTTCTCTTTTTTTTGCAGAGCTGATAATAAGCAATGCTCAAGTTTTAGTGAACCTGAAAATTCCATATCAGACATAGAAGTGGCAGAAGTGGCATATAATGTGGAAGACGACTAATGCATCTCAAGTGGTTCCTTCCATTTTTACGTTCCTGCAAATTTAGAATAGAGTAGCAGATATTTAAAAAAAAAAAGAGACTGAAGCATTTACAGAAAACAGCAAGATTGCACATGTATAAAGTTTACATAAAGAAAAATTTAAGTTATTGGTATAGGAACTATATTCACTGTTGCTTTACATTGTCTTTTAGCCAAACTTTGTATTTAACACACTAAAAAAAATCTAGAGTTCTGTCATCAAGGCCCACATCCTGAAATACTGTGCATAAATTATTTTGTTGTTTTGCCAATATATTGCTCCAGACTAACGTGGGTGTGCACACTTTGTGTGTGTGTGTGTGTGTGTGTTTAAATCACCAGTTACATTAGTTAAGTGGACATAAATTGCATGTTGCTGTCTGTTGGTTATATACTTCCTTGTGTCTCAGACATGATATATTTTCATTAATGGTTTAAATAAATGGTAAAGATGAATTGAGTTTTAAATGTTGACATGTTTATCATCTCTAAATAAAAGTTGCTTATCTGGAATGTTACTATTTAAAAGAAGAAAACTTTCTAGTACCAAAGGAAAACTCTTTGAAAGAGCTGTAATAACATAGCTAAAGTGATAAAATAGCCTTGATTTTAAAAGCAAATTCACTAATATCAAAATACTAAAATAAATGTTGTACCAGTGTATTATATGTTATACTTGTATATTTTCCACATAATCTTTATCTTAAATCTCTACCTATAGAATCAGTGGGTTTGCCTTTGTCAGAACACTACCTCTTTTTGCTAATCAAGGCATACCCTTTTGAAAATATAGATTGTAAGCAAATAGGCAGTTATACAAAAAAATAAAAGAGAAAAAGCCATATATCCTGCAAAGTTCCTATGTCAACTCCTGGCATTGCATTTTTATTTCTGTATATGTGAATATGTTGCTATAATGTATTGATGCTGATTTTCTTCTTAATATATTTAGCCAAGTGATGCACTTTATGACAATTAAACTCTTTTGTGCCAAGTTTAATTGGTGAATTTCTTTAGTAAGTGGAGTTAGGAAAAAGAATTATGTAGTGCCTTCACTATTTCACTCTTTACAGAAGTCTCCTAGAGTCTTTGAGTCCGCGTTATGAAAAAAATGTTTATCTCAGCTTTGCATATAGTTGTTGAAAGTGCCTTGTTTCATTTTTATAGTATGAAGTTATTTATTTTACATTTCTATTGTTTTGCATATTGCTGTTAATAAGCACTGTAATAATGTTGGCGTTTTGAAATCCCAGTTGGTATATTGAACTGCATATGCTTTCTAAAAACTGAAGGAAACTTATTGGGGAAAGAATAACAGTCTCCGTTTTTTTCTTTCACTAGCTAAAAGCTTATCAGTATCTTGATGTACATATTAAGATGTGGTTGTTTAAAATTCTACGGATGTAGATTAATAGATACAATGGCTGTTGTCAACCTTTGATCTAAAAAGGAGACTGCTTTTTACCAAAGTACCAAAATTTTTTAAAGTCTTCATCAAAATGGACAGGTATGCTCTATCTCAATATTTTCCACAAACTGTATTAGAAATGTGTGTGCTGTCCGGGGAGACAGAAAGAGTATAATAAAATGGTCTACTTGTTCATTTCAAAATATTATTCTAGGCTTTAAAAAGGTTTAAAAAAGAACAATCATTTAAATTAATCAATATCATTTTTAGTCTAATAAAACAAGATGATAAATTCCAGATATTGTAGTGCTACATACATGTCTGTTTTAAAGTGAACCCTACACTTTCAAAATCTGGCCTTTCAGAAGATTGTATTTAAAACTTTGAATGGGTGAAGAAAAACTCTTGTTAATTAGGGAAACCACTATTGTTTATATTTAGAATTTACTTTTATAATGCATCTTATTCCCAGTGTTATACTCATTTAATAAATTATTTTTTCAGTACAACAGTAACTGTGTTGTTCAGATCTTGAACACTATTCTTCTCCTCCAGTTTCTATGTTCGTCTTCCTATCCCTTACGATTATTGTAAATTTAATTACAGTTAACTGCTGCATTTCACAGATGTGGAATGAGTCTGTGATTTTCTTTTTAAGTTTACACTTTATATTACTGATCATTTTAAGTCTTTGTAAATAGATGCAGTGCATTTCAAATGTAACCAGTATTGATTAAAAATTTGAACATAACTGAAACAGGATTTTGTGGATAATCTTTTAACTTAACCTTTTGAAAATTAAGTCCACGTATTAAAAAGTACAACCATAAAATTCAGCATTTTAGAATGTGTTCTATCTACTAAGATTAGCCATTTAAAGCACATTTATTCAGAAAACCATGGTCCTCAGATAAATCATGTAGTCTACTTCACCTGTCTGTGAGATTAGAAAGGAACAGTGGCCTTAGGTCTAAGAATAATTAGTCTGGTTTTGAAATGGATTTGTATTACTTATAGGAATAGAGGAAGTTTTAGATGTTGTTAAAACAAGTTTGTATTCCCAACTAGAAAGAGAAAGGAATCTAAGTTTTATATTCTAGGAGACTTTCAAAGAGCTACATATTTGATCCACATTTTGATTCTTCATAGAATTAGCTTTACTCCATTGCAATTTGCTTCTATGCTGTTAGCTTCTACTAGCAAAAACAATCATCAAAACTTGTATTTTCAATACATGTGTTTTTAAAGCTGATGCATTCTCTATCACATTGTGTACCATTTATGAGAACTCATGGGAGAAAATTCTCGTAGGTCTCAGTTCCAGTAAAACCTGTGCGTCTCCTAAACAACTGATTTGTTTTTATCTTAAAGACTGTATTACTGTCATTCTCTTTTTTGTTTTGTTTTCTGGGGAGCTCTAAGCCAAATTGTGGTTCACCTGTAGCTACTGTATAGAACCTTATAAGTTATCGTTTTGTATAGTAAAGATGACTATTTTTCCCTCTTATTTTCTCTTAACTCCAATTTTCTTCCCTATTTAAGTTCTTCAATTAGAACAGATGTATTTTTGTTCTGGTAAAGTCTCAGATTTTAATGATGTTTTAGACTACATTAGGTAAGAACTTGTCATAGCCTGTACTAAAACAGTTACTGCATCATGAAGTGATGCCAGTAATTATACAAATTATTTTAAAAGATGCCTTTAGTAAAATCAGTGAACATGAAATGCAAATTTAGAAATGCTGGCTAGTGGTAAGCTATTGGTAGGTTCTCGGCCAGAACACAATAAACTCAAATTATGGCTTTAACCATTGCCTCAAATTAGAGCAGACCCTACTTGCCACTTTCTTATATTTATCACTGATGGGAAAGTAGAACAGTGTTAATATCTCCACACAAAACAAACAACAATAAAAAAAAAATACAGCCAATGTATACTCAATAGATGAAAGGTAGTGTTTTAGATACAGGGAAGACTAGGTACAGACTTCAAATACCCTAGTGTAATGTTAGCAGCCCAGCTAATTGTAATCAAAGAGGCATTAGTGTTAGTCAGATGGTGGCTAAAGTCCTTTGCTACAGTGTGAAATATAAAGCCCACCTTGTGGTGATTAATCTCATGACAGGAAGACTCTTCTAGAATGAGCTGATCTGCCAGTCCAGTCTTCCGGTTCCCTCTATAGCACACACCATTCATTGACAAACCTGACAGATGCTTGCATTCCTCATCTCCTTTGCCACCTCCAAAATAAGAATTGGAGAAACTTAATACTTGTTTTCTCAGCTCCCCTTGCAGCTAGGTTTGAGCCTGTGACACATTATGGCCAGTAACACAAGTGGAAGTCTGCTGGTAGCTTCTGGGAAATCTCTTGCTTTTCCTGTAAGAAGGTAAACATGCTACTGACCCATCCTCTCCCCCCTTCCTCTTGTTTTGACCTCAGATGGTATCCAGAGGTACTATGAAAGCCATCTTGCAAACATGAGGTGTGACAAGCATGGGGGAAGAGTAAGAGAATCACAGAGACTAGCCACTTGTTAAACCACTCTAAATTATAGTTTTTTGTTAATTGTACCAAGATAAAAGCTATCTTAAATTTGGATTGTGGATTATAAGCTTAAAGAGAAAATAAAAGGCCTTTCTTCCTGTGATGATGTTGTATATTGGCAAAGAAAAATAAAGGAGAAAAAAAACTTTTTGAAAGCTAAAGGGGAGAGAAGCATCTATTAGACATATCCAAGGTCACTTTACATTTGAGGCTGCTTTTGACAAATCAAATATGAAAGAGAAAATCTAGTATTCTACATATAGGTATTAGTCTGGTGGGGCTACTATAACAAAATACCACAAACTGGATGGCTTAGACAATAAATTTACTCTCTCACAGTTCTGGAGGCTGGGTGCCAAGATCAAGGTGCCAGCAGGGTTGGTATCTGCTGAAGCCTCTCCCTGGTTGCAGACAGCTTCTCGCTGTGTGCTCACGTGGCCCTTCCTTAGTGCACGTGCGTGTGGAGAGCAAGCTCTCTGGTATCTCTCGAAAGGACAGTAGTCCCATTGGATCAGGGCCCCACCCATGTGACCTCATTTAACCTTAATTACTCTCTTAGAGGCTCCATTTCCATATACAGCCACACTCGGGAGCTAGGGCTTCAACGTAGGAATTTGGGGGGGACACGAACATTCAGTCCATAACAGTATGGAATGAATATGACATCATTAAATGCTTGCAAAGATTTTTCTCAGTTCAAAAGATAAAAGTAGATAGCCTTAAAAAATATAGCATATTCTTTCATTTGTTCATTCAACAAACACTGAGTATCTACTGTGTGTCTGCTCTGGGTTATAAAAATTATTGACAGGCACATGATCCCTTCAAGGAGTTCAGAGTGATACGATTTTTTATGATCTCTATGTGGTGCGGCATTGAGGTAGATGTGGTGATATTCTTGATGAATTATGAGAATGAGAGGAATGGAAAGGGGGGCGAAGACTGGCAAGCATTAGAAGTCTAGTGCTTTAGCTGCTTCTTAAAGTGGAATGTGAAGGGCACACCAAGCCGAAGAGTCAGCTCCAGCCTATGCAGGTGACAAGTATAATTATCCATAATTCTTTTTCCCTTATCCCGTACATTAGTTATAGCTACAAAATGCAGAAGTCCACTTACCTGATGTGATAGATCAGAGACACATACTATGATACACATCTTAAACATATTATTTTAACTTAATGCACATAAGTGTATATTCATTTACCAATGTTCTAATAGAGGTTCAAGGCTTTTCTTTAGTATAGTTTCACTAGTGAGAGTTTCTGGTTCTCTCTCTTGCTAAGCCATATCCCTAATGCATTTTCTAAATCTTAACTTTGGTTTCTGCAGAATGAAGACATGTATGAAGGAATCTGCGACAGGAAGCACATTTCTTACGGTTTTCTTTTTCAATCCTGTACTGCTATCTTACATACACTTTTACCAAGTATCATCTGACCTAGTTTTTCCTCGAAATGATAATTTATTCTCCTATTTCACTGTTTTATATACTATTAATAAATTTATTTAAAATTAGTCTAAGTACAGCTGATACAATTTTGGAAACAAAACTGATGCTTGGTAATCACACAGCCCTCTTAGGAGGGAACAGGAGTGTGCAGGTGTTCTAAGAAGGATCCAACCAGCCACGAGCATCCAGCGTATCATGGGTGTCAATGAGCACATTCTCTAGAGAAGATGGAAAACTTCAGCGGGTAAATTATGTATTCTAAGTTTGGGGGTGGCGAGGAGATGGCTTACCTTATACCTTGAATTTATCCAATTCTCTTCATCTCCACTGCCATCTCCCTGGTCCAAACCACAAAAATATCTCAGGTGAACTACTGTGAGAATCTATCAACTGATCTCCCTGCTTCCATCTTTGCCCCACTATAATCTAGTCTCCCATAGTTGCCATAGTGTTCTTTTTGAAAAATGTAAATCACATAATGTTTTTATCTGTACTTAAAAACTTTCAAAGATTTCCTATCATGTTTAGTATTGTAACATTCAAACTCCTTTATGTGGCCTCCAAACATGGTTTTACCCTGCCAACTCCTCTCCCTAACACCAGCCCGCATGGCCACCTTTCTGTTCCTTGAGTCTGTTAAGGTCTTCTGCCACCTAACCTTTCCATATCCCCTGTCTAGAATGCTGTATCCAGAATCCTAACTGTCTGGCTCTTCTCCAAATTTTAAGTTAAATGTTATCTTTTTAGGCAACCTCAAATAGTCCTCAAGACAGTCACTTCAACTGCAGATTTCTTACTTTCTTATTGTCTGTTTCAGAGCTTCCTCCAAAAGGAAGCTCTGAAGCTTTGTCTACTTTCTTCTAACCCTTGCCTGCCCCCACCACTACCAAGCTTAGAAAGATATGGCACATAGTAGGTGCTCAAAAATATTTATTGAATAATTAAAGACCTAAATTAGGGAACTAGTAGAGAAAATAGAGGTATTTGAAAGGAAAATCTAAGTCTTGGGGATTGACACTCTCTGTGGATTGTTGTGCTACCAACTGAGGAAGAGAGTGACGCAGGGAGGGGAAGGTTTAGGGAGGGGGGCGTAGATTCAGTTTGGGACACGCTGAGTTTGAAATACTATAGGTTATCCAAGTGGAGCTCTCCAGCAGGCATTTGGAAACAATCCTCCAAAATTCAGGGGAACGGTGTGCCTTGTGGAACTCAAGTCAGGTTAATTAGGATTAATTGTTTTTCATATCCCTTGCCCATTGTACATTAGTCTAAAACCTATCAGGGACTCATATGTTTCAGTACTAAAATGAAGACCAGAAATGCATGACTCCATGTGTACTATGGTGACAAGCATCACGGAAATATACCTAATGGGCCCAGGTGTCTCATTCAGTTAATTTGTTTTTCATCCCAAAAGTAATTTGTTATCAGAGAAGATCATGTTTTTCTTCTTCCTTCAGAGGGGATACAATAATGGCACAATATCACAGTTTTGTCTTGTTTTGGGCTAATTTTAATATTTAGTATTTAAAGCAAAGGTTAAGAAAAAGAAGAAATTCAAATATATAATAAAATGAGAAAAGTTTGACCTCACTAATCAAAAATAGTTGCTATATATATGTATATGTATATATTTTTTTAATGGTATTTTTACTAGAGTTGGAGAAATGAAGTCTGTGTATTGCTGGTGGCAGTGGGAATTGGTTTAAGAATAATATTTCTGGAGCTGATCTGACTACATACAGCAAAACTATTAAAAATGTTCATAGCCTTCAACCTAGGAATTACATTTCTAGGAACTTAAACCAAGGAAATATATGTGATATTTAAAGATCTTGCTTAAGGGATATGCGTCGCATTTATCTCAAACACTTCAACCAAAATTTCCACTGCTAAGGTGATTTATTAAGTATTTTATAATAGATAAGAAGGTAGACTCTTTTGTACCCAATAAAGCAAGGTTGCAGAAGATTTAAAGATGTACATGAAATACCACTACTTGAAAGAAGCAGATTTCAAGACAGTATGGTCTCACTTTTATAAGGAAAAAAGGTATACATTTATGCATTGGTATACAGAAAGAATAAATATGTAAAATATAAGAATAAATAAAGATTAAATAAAGAATAAATATGTAAAATCATAGCCATGGTTATCTACTTGATGGAATTACAAAGGAATTTTATTTCCTTCTTTTCATGAATCTGTATTCTCTCACTTTTCTACATTAAGCATGCATTACTTTGTAGTTTTTTAAAATTATTTTTAAACTAATGGTAACTGATGTGTGTTTAACACCACCATCTACGGTGTGTTTGACTCATGGCAAATTCCTCAACCTACCTGTCTCCTGTAAAAGAAAGATAGTGCCATTCAAACTATAGCACTGTGGAGGCCTAAATGGAGTGTGAAAACTCAGTCTATCACATAGTAGGCACTTATAAATGAACAGACTCTGACATCCAACCCTGTGTACCATCATTGTTGGCCATTCAGGTGCATACCCGTAAACCTGAAATACAGTGGAAATCCTTCATTAAACTGATATTGGTGGACAGACCGAATGTCATTCATTAACCATGTTATTCCATCATTTACCCTATATTTCACATTTTGAAGGCTTGAATAGGCTCTGTCTGGTTTACAAATGGTTTTTGTTCTGACCATACTTCCACGTGACCCATTTCGTAGGCGACGGTTTATCAAATTAAGCTTAAAATGCTTTTTTAATCTATAAGATAATGGAAATCTGTAAAATGTTTGCAATGGGGTAAAATGTTTGCAATGGGGCAAAATGGTTTTGAACTGGTGATTAAACAAGAATAATTTAACAACAAATATTTATGTGGACATACAGGGCTTGAGGGAAACAGTTTGATTAGAGATGAAAGGTACGTGGAGACTTTTTTTATTGGAGTAAAATTGCTTTACAATGTTGTGTTAGTTTCTGCTGTACAATGAACTGAAGCAACTGTATGTACACCTATATCCCCTCGCTCTTGGACCTCCCTCCCACTGCCCACCCCGCCATCCCACCCATCTAGGTCGTCGCAGAACACCGAGCTGAGCTCGCTATGCTATACAGCAGGTTCCCACTAGCTATCTATTTTACACATGGTAGTGTATTTATGTCAAAACTAATCTCCCAATTCGTCCCACCTTCCTCTTCCCCCCACTGTGTCCACATGTCCGTTCTGTATGTCTACGTCTCTATTCCATATGTGTGGAATCTAGAATAATGGTACAGATGAACCTAAGTGGAGACTTTTGTAAAGAATCTAATGGGAGACTTCAAAGAGAGCCAGGCCAAACACAAAGAGATGATACAGATTTGTAGTCTGCTCAAAAATGACAACTCTGACCACCTCAACTAAATAGCCCACCAAAGCCAACAAACAGTGCAAAAGATTTGCCATAAGGATACAAAAATGGCTCTCCAAATTCTCCCAGGTTTCTCATGGAGGCCAACCTCTAGTTTGGTGACTCACGCAGCACACATGGGGCGCAAGGTCACGGAAGCAAAGTAACCACTGGCTCCCTCCCTGCCTTCTGTACATTAGCTAGAGTGAAGCCATGTCAGCCCTAAAGGCCCACCTACTGCCATACAAGGTAACCCCTTTCAGTGCCATAATTATCTGACAATTAATTCTATTTTTAGTGTCTTCATGCATTCATGTTTCACAAAAGGCTATCAATCACCGGCTCTAAATTTATGCTCATTAATCAAAATGAGGGCTGTGTTTTTGCTTAGAATAGATTAATGATTTCCTTGTGATAAAATGAACAGGAATTGGAAGACAGAGGAAGAAGTGAGAGATGGCCTATAGTTGAAATAATTAAAGTATGCATGATAAAAGAAGAACAAGTTACAACATTTGGGCTCATGCCCCGGAAATGAAGGAAAGAAGACCAGACAAATACGAATACAGTGGACAAAGCTGGGACAGACAAAAGCAGAGGGGCTTTCCGTCTAGGAGGCTGATAATTCACTGTGTCAGACTTCAATCCTTCAGAAACTCAATGATTTATTTAGTAGGGTCTTGGAGAAACTATTTTTATAGTATATGAACAACTTTATGTTCAAAATAAGACTTTTATTGTATGTGCTGAAAGACATAAATACATTTAGAAATGTCTTTCACTTTTTAGCTAGGTAATACATTAATTCCTCGATAAAGGTTGATATAGATAACATGGATATATTTACAATGTCTTCCTCAAAGTATTTTGTAAAAACCTGTTGGGTTTACTTTTCTGAACATTTCATATCTACAAAATATTTCCTAATTTTCTCCAGTTCTTGGAGCCCCAGAACCTTCCAAGTTCACTTACCTCTTAATCCAATACTAGTTAAGAATATACTTTAAAATTTAACAGACTTAAGTTTGAGTTTTGGCTCTGCTTCTTACCAAGTGGAGCAAGTTACTTTGCCTCTCTGAGCCTCAGTGCTCATTTAAAATGGAGATAATGATAGTGTTCACCAATTTGGTTTGTTGAAAGGAGGACATGTGAAAGGGTGTGTCAAGTGTGCAGCTGTGGACCTGGCATCTCCCATGGCCTGGAAATATCACCATAGCCCCGGGGCAGCATGGGTGTGGCATAGGTGCTAAGCATGCTCTTCTGTGCACAGGTAAAGCTGTGTGTCAGTCAGGCATTTCTGCCTCACCCAGTGCCCACCAAGCTGTGTTATAAAAAGGTCACAATTCAGTCACAGTCTGGAGACTTAAGAGGAGAAGAGAAAGCTACCTGCAGTCCTGGACTATCCATATTCCTACCTTTTATAGTTTTACTTGGTGATAGTGGGATCTCTGTGTGAATAGATATTTTCATGGAAATACACGTTTAATGCACCCAAGTTGACAATCAGTTGGAGCTCACCTCTCAAGGTCATCTATCACTCTGCTTCTCATTTCCTAGAGTTATATTAGCCTTTTTCAGCTTCTGGAGTGTTCTGCTTTCCTACCCCCTTACCTTCACACACAACATTATCTCCACATTTTCTTTCAATAGAAGCATAAAGCCAAAACTTAAGATATCTCAACTTCCTGCTTCTGCTGTTTTTCCAATAAGTTTTGTTTCATGAGTGATGCTTACAAATTGTTCTATAAACACTGAAAGTTAAAATGAATTGTCCAGTGTAAATGCATAAGGCAAATAGAGCATATTATTTAAGGACACAAAGAAATAGGGAAATGAAGGAAGTTGATCTATTTGTTGTCAGACATCAAATTCCCTCAGACTTATTCTTGGAAGCATTTTTCTTTTGGTTTAGTCTCACCTTTCAAATATGTCAGAGGAATAATATTGATTTAGTGCACTGTCAAGGCATAAAATCTGATATGGAAGTCACTTCCTAAATTTATTTTCACGGTACAGAATGGTCATCATGACTAAACAGACTGTATGCCTTGTGCCTTAGTAGGTTCCTTATTTTATTACATAGGGCGTTTTCAACTTAAAAATGTTTGAAAATAAATATTATTTGAATAACGTTATTCCATTCTTTTTTCACAAGCTTCTGCTGGGATGAGAAGAGATGTAGTCTAAGAAATTTGTATTTTGAGATACAGAAAGAAGAATTTCCTTAAATTTAACCAATTTGAGATTCCTGCCCATGTCCATGGAATTTCTGGAAAAATGACAGCAACAAAGACAAAATCTATGCTGGCCTTAGATTCTGTCTAGGGAAATATTGCAGAAACTTTTTAGATATTGCTCTCAGTTACGCAACGCTTTGTAATCTGTATGAGTTCAGGCATTTAATCCGCAAACAGTACTGGCCGTTTGCGTGGTAGAGCCTGTTCTTGACATGTGCTGCAATGAACAAGGCCCTTCCTGACCCAGCTACTTCTCCAGGCCCTCAACTCCAGACACGGTGAGCCCTCTGTGAGTCCTCAACTCCAGACATGCCATCTTCCAGCTCTGCATGGCATATTGCCACTGGGATGCCCAGGAAGCTGAACCCCTAGTACCTTGTACATTCCTCTAGTGGAGTACTTACTGCTTTGGGCTGTACATTTAAGTCCATTCCCCATGTAGACACTAATCATATGCATGCCAGAGGCTATATGGATATTTGTGGCATGTGAAAGGATTGGGACCAATCTTGGAAATTAAAAATAAGGTATTTGGACCTCAGCCAATTAATACTTTCTCAACAACTCACAAGTAATATAGATTCAGAGAGTCTATTATAACTAGAAGTACTTTAGAAATTACCTGGTTTAAACTGATCCTCGGGCACAAATCCCATAGGTAACAAAGCTGCCTTTCCCCCAGAAGCGACTGTGATTTAGACAGCTCTCCTGCAGCGGTTGTGGCATGGAAGTTTGCAGACAGACTCTGCTTCCCTAGATTCCAGTCCTAGAATGTTTATGCCTGAAGGAGCCTGTCAAGTCTTCTGCTTCAAATCCCTCATCTTACAGGTAAAAAGTCAAACCAGAAAGATTACCTGAATGCAGTGACTTGAGTGGTAGAGCGTCGTGGAAAACAAGTCTTTTTGGCTTCCAGTCTAGTGCTGCTTTATTGCATACAAACCTCTCCTGTGTTGGGTTATATCCATAAAGACGACATGGATGATAGACCATAGCCATTGTCTATGTGTTAACTTTCCCACAGCTACTGGAGGGAGAGTTCTCAATTTTGTCCCTGATTCCAGGTTCCAGTTCTACCTTGTAGGCTCATGGTGACAGAAGAGGTTGGTGAAGAAGGGTCATGTGTCCCATTTTAATACCAACAAACAGGAGTCAACGACTTCCAGCCTGAGCCTGGCTGCACGCGTCCTATCCTCCTCCCTGAAGTCTTTGAAGATCGGTGCCCATTCCAATGCCTGGAAGCTCATAGATAAGGAGAGCTGTTTCTCCGAATTTACTGGACTGTTGAGCCCCTCAGGCGCTGCTGCAATCATGCAGTCCTGGTTCCTTTGTGCGAGTGAGCAGGGAAAACCCTGCTCCTCTGAGCTGCTTGTTAGAGAAGTTACCTCTATTGCGTGCATGGCTGAGCAAGGTTGTTGGGTCTTATCAATTCCTTGAGAAGCAGTCAACCAAAGCATCTCCCAGTTAGCACAGTACCAAGCCACCGGTGCTCGGGGAAGAGAGGGCCACCCCAGGCATCACTGCAAACTTGATGCTGTCACTGGCAGCCTCACCTTACTGGTGCGCAAGATGCCCCAGAGCGTGAGATGAAGCAGGAGGAGGGATTCCAAAGACGACTTACTTTCAGGCTCAGTTAAACCATATGGCATGCCTTGTTGCCTAGCTTATAAAGAAGCATATATCAGTTCCAAAGTTTCAATGAATGAAATGCAAACTATTAGCGATTTTCCACGAACCGAGCTGCCTATGGCAGATTTTAGCCGGCGGCTTATCCGCGGCTTGACGATGAGCTTGGAGTGCCGCCTAGTGGGAACGATGCGTGGTAGCACTTGATAGCCTCGCATTCTGCGGAGGAAAAAACTATCAGAGGAGATGTCAGAGAGGCTGCAAATTGAAGATCTCGGCGTCTGGCTGTTGTTTTACGGGTTTGCCAGACCTAAAGGAGATACATCCTAAGGAGATTTATCTTGAGAGACTATCTCATCTAAGAAAATGTACTATCCGAATGAGTGAACTCATCCCAGCTAGATCTCAAATAGCCTACAGAGGAATGTATTTCATTTACCGTAGAATTTTTGGGGAATTTTTACCTTTATCTTCATAAAGTAAGAACATAAAATTGACCCTTGCCTTACCCATTTTTATATCTGAAATGCTAAAAGTCATTATCAACTATTTTTTAGTTGTAATAAACTTTGCAATGTATCCATTTCTATTAGTTTACCTATGTTTCACTTAGGATGCCAGCTACACAATGTTGAAAGGTGCCTGTCTCTAAACATTTTTAATAATTCTACTCCCAATATCACCCTTTTCATTTTTGCACATTCTCTTTATTCCTTTATCAAAACTTTTCTTGTGCTTTAATTCCTTTTACAGCTAGTTTTCTAAAAGTGGTATGTTTGAAAACTTTTTGTCACCTTATTTTGAAAAAATAAAACTCTTCCTCTTTTCTCCATATCTTCCGTTTGAGGGAGAGGTTGATTTTTGAAGAGAAGTGGCTTTGCTCAAATAATTGAAAGATGGAAAGCTGCTTCTTGGAAATAGGAATTTTTCCATTCTGTCAAAATATGTCACAGAAGCTAAAAAAACCTCCTGGATTTTCCATGTATCCCGTTCCTTCCTCAGTTGCAATTTCCACTAACTGGCTATTAGCCAGTCCTCTTCCACTCCACCCTCTTCTCTCTACGGCTGCAGTTTGCTGACTCCAAACTCTGACTCTTGTACAGATTACCCTCTGCACTCCAGCCCTGAAATCATCAATGGGCACTAAACATCTCAGCGTTGATGTCCAAAACCAAACTGATCCCCTTCCTCCCACCCAGGTCAGATCCACCTTCTGATATCCCTATTTCATAGAAAATGGCACAACCATCTGCTGAGCCTCTCAAACCAGTAATTGAGGGTATCTATGACCCCTCATCTAAACCCCATTGCGGTGCTCTCAGTTCACACCTCGCAGTGGGTCTTTCTGTGTTCACCTCACCTGTCTCCAATCTAGTCTTTATTTCTGTGGTAGACTGGACTTTGTAAAATGCAAGCTCATCAACACTTAAAAATCCTTTCTTGACTCCCCAGTACCTTCAGCATAAATCCAAATCCTATACTAGGATATTTGAGACCTTCATCACCTGGCTCCTATCAGCCTCATCTCTCCCCACCCTCTGTCTTACACCCAGTGTTCTGGCCATGCTAGACCCCAGCACAATCTTTTACAATGCCCTGCCTTAGCCACTGGCCGCCAGTTCCTTACTAGACCCTTCAGTCCTCAACTCAAGCAACAGCTTGTCCGGAAGACCAGCCTAAGGCATCCAAGCAACAATGGAACACTTATCACTTCGCATTGCACTGTCTTTTGATGTGCCAGCCCTCCCCCAACCAGACTTCTTGAGGGCAGGAATTGTGGTTACCCATTTTTGAAAACCTAATGCTCTAGAGAGTAGTTGTTTTACTTATTGGAGAAGTTGTGAACAAGATGACAATGGAGAATCTTTGTGACTTCTCATGTGCCAGGCACAACGTGGTTGTTACCTGTATGGTTATATTTAATCCTAATTTTGACCTTATAAAGATATTTTTAAATACTTATTTTACACATGAAGAAAACAAGGGTCAACAAAGTTAAATTATCTAAGGCGACTGTGGTGGAAGCTATAATGTACCTTCCACATCCCCTTCAAGATATTACTGACTTTCTCATCTCCTTGAACTGTTGTCTGTGGCCCTCCTCACCCCAAGACTATGCCTTTTTTCAAGGCAGCCACATTCAATAACCGATCGCCATGGGGGATTGCCTCCACTCAGATACCACTTCTTAGTGTCTCACAGGGTTAGCTAAGTCCTCCGTTTAGATTGCATTGCAGCTCAGCTTCTCCTTCTATCTAATCCTTTCCTTGGGTATTGATGCCAAAAGTACCCCTTATTAAACTTCCTGTGTTCTTTTCCATCTCAGAGTCAGCTTCTTAGGGAACCTGGCTGGTAATAGTCATACAGCTAGTAAATGATGGAGCCAACACCTGGACCAGATCAGCAGCCTACATCAGGAGCTGTGCTCGTGATCCGTTAGACTACACCACCTCCTACGATAAACAAGCCTTGCTTAGCTTTGTATCCCTGGTACTAAGCATAGGTACTCAACAAATATTTGTCAATTCACCTTTTTATCTGTTTTTTTGGCTTGGTTGGTTAGGGTTATTTGTTTACAGTTCTTGCCCTCAGGAACCTCACAATCTAGTCTATTGCCACAAAGGGGCGGGCAAATTATATTCTAAAGTTCATGATTTTAGGATCAGGTCAATAAATGATCAATTTAATTGCTTCAAACAGTATGAAAGCACTCTAATTTTAGACTTTGTTTTATTTATCAATGCTTTTAGAAACTCAAAAATTTAGCAATTATATTTCTACCCCTTAAATACAAGCCTGATCCAAGTCTTATTGATGTTATTTTAGTAAATACCTTTAAGGCCATTAAAAAGTGAAACATTTTAAGAGAAGGAGAGAGAAGAACTCACAGGCACGTAATGACCCTTGGGTCTACCAGGAGTGTTCATGTCACACATTTAGCTCTCCTGCACTTTACAGTCTGCTCTGAGTGACTTCAAGCATTGCAGTCAGCTGAAACCTTTAGCTATGGCAGAATGCTCCAGATCCTGTCAGGAAAGAAATCAGAGTAAAAACAACTCAAATTCCTTTGAACCTTAGTTTTTTGGTTTTTTCCCTTTTTTAAAAAACTTTTATTGGAGTATAGGTGTTTTACAATGTTGTGTTAGTTTCTGCTGTACAGCAAAGTGAATCAGTTATACATATATCCACTCTTTTTCAGATTTCCTACCCATTTAGGTCACCAGAGAGCACTGAGTAGAGTTCCCTGTGCTATGCAGGAGGTTCTCATTAGTTATCTATTTTATATATAATGCTGTGTATATGTTAAGCCCAATCTCCCAATTTGAACCTTAGTTTTAAAACATGATCTTGAACTTGTCGATCTTGACTAAGAACTACAAATGGGCTAACTTTTCCAATAGGGACTGAGGGGAGCCAGTGTTTGAACTGTTAGTAGCTCAATCTTTTCGGCTGAAGTTTGCTTTCTTTCTCTGCCAAAAGCATAATTGTTCTTTAAAATAAAAAATTAAAACTCTGTCAGAAAAACAAATAAACAATTAACTAATTAATTAGAAGTGCAACCAATCTGGCCCAGTTTCCCAGGAGTTTATTACACAGTTTTAGGCTTATGTAATTTTGCATTGTCCAAAGTAAAATAACCTTCTAGGAGAAATACCAGTATGACGCACCCACCCTTTTCACAGTCTGGATTTCTACAGCCAAGGAAAGACAAGGGATGGTCCTTTCTTAGGTTCTACTGGTCTGGAACTATTTTCTTAAGGATTTTATGCCTGTGTCATCTTGTGAGAGAAGCACCGGTATCAGCAGAAGTACAGGGAAGAGGTTAAGGATATAGGTATTGAACTAAAGGAGAACTGAATTCAAATTCTTAGTCTTAATTTAGCAATTGTGTGTCCTCAGGAAGTTGCTTCATCTCTTTGAGCCACTTTCAAGCTTATTATTAATGACTACTTATATTAATTAATTAATAATTAATTCCTAGCCATGTTTTACAAACTAATGAAACATTGAATAAGACTATTGCACTCAGTTGGCATAGAGGTAGCACATGACAGATGGTGATAATTGTTACCTAAAGTGTCTCTGTTGCTTTGAGAATTGACAAGGGGAGGAAGGAAGTATTTATTAAGCATTAGTTTTGTACCAGGAACTGTACTAGTTTTACATACATATTCCCATTTAATTCTCATGATAATCCAGTGATATCAAGGATAGTGTTCCTATTATACCATAGAAGAATTTCATCCTCAGAGAAATTAAGAAACTTTCCCAAGGTCACAGAGCTAGACTGTGACCTACCTAAGAGCAGCATCTGTGTCTTGCTTAAATTCACAATATCTATCATCAAGTAGTCTTCCGTGAAAAAATATATGAACAAATGAATAATTGGGGAATGCATAAACTAAATGTAAGCCTTATTTCCCATGTAGTGCAGACTGTGCATATGTCACATTCAAGGAAACAGGAGTCTTACTGAAATCTTAACAAATCATGTAGACTGTTATTATGCATTCATAAAAGGTACAAAGAGTGGTACACACCACTTTATGCAGAATATTTTGTTTTATACAGCATACTTTATTTCCAGGTACTTAAGGAAATCTGTATTCAGTTATTAGCTGACCATTAATGAAACAGAGACTTCAATGGACACACACAACAAAGACTACAGACTTTAAAATCTAGTAACTAAACAAGCAAACAAGTTCAAGAAGCAACAAAAAACACTAAGGGATGGATTATAATATTTGAATATATGATATTCAAAATATCCTGTTTTCAACAACAAAAAAAAATATGATGAGACATACAAAGAAACAAGACAGTATGGTCCAAACACAGGGGGAAAAAAGCAATCAATAAAAACTATACCTGAAAAAGCCCAGATGTTGGACTTATTAGATAAAGACTTTAAATTGGCCATTTTAAATGTGTTCAAACAGCTAAAACAAACAATTTCTAGAGTACTAAAGGAAAGCATGAGAACAATTTCTCACCAAATAGGAAATATTCATAAGGAGAAAGAATTTCTAAATAAGACCTAAATAGAAATTCTGAAGTTGAAAAATATAACAACTGAAATGAAAATTCACTAGGGAAAATCAGCAGCAAACTTAATCAGGCAGAGAAAGAATCAGTGGACTTGAAGGTAGATCAACTAAGATTATCTAGTCTGAAAAACAAAAAGAAAAAATGAAAAAAAAAAAAAAAGAACAGAGCCTAAAAGACCCGTCTGATACCACCAAGCAAACTATCATATGTAATTGGACACCCAAATAAAGAGAGAGAGAAAAAGGGAGCCAAAAGAATATTTGAAGAAATAATGGCAAATACTTCCCAACTTTGACGAAAGATATGAATCAACATATCCAAAAAGCTCAGTGAACCCTAAGTTGGAAAATCTCAAAAAGATCCACACCTGCACACATTGTAATCAAATTGTCAAAAGGCAAAGAATCTTTAAAGTAGCCAGACAGAAGAGACTCATCATGTACAAAAGATCCTCAGTAAGATTAACAGCTGATTTCTCATCAAAAACCATGGAGACCAGAAGGAAGTAGCATATTCAAAGTGCTGAAAGAAGAAGAAAAAAAAAAACTGTTACCCAAAACTTTATAACCAAAAAAACTACCCTTCAAAAAATGAAGGAGAAATTAAGATACTCCCTGATAAAGAAAAACTGAAAGAATTCATTGTTAATAGACCTGCCTTATAAGACATGCTAAAAGAAGTCCTTCAAGCAGAAATGAAAGGACACTAGACAGTAATTTGAATCAACATAAAATGATAAAGAATAGCAGTAAAGGTAACTATTGCTAGGTAAATATTAGACAGTATTAATGTAATTTTTTGTTTGCAACTCCTCTTTTTTCCCATTTTATTTAAAAGACAAGTACATGATGCAATAACTATAAACCTATGCTGATGGGCACATATGCCTAAAGATGTAATTTATGCAACATAAAGGGGGATGGAGATATATAGAAACAGTTTTTGTATATTATTGAAGTTAAGTTTGTGTTAATCTGAACTAGTTATAAATTAAGGTGTTATTTGTAATCCCCAAGGAAATCACTAAGAAAATAACTTTAAATTACATAGTGAAAGAATCTGCAAGGGAATTAAAATAGTACACTAGAATGTATTTATTTATTAACTTTTTAAAAGACGTGAGTAATGGAGAAATTAAGGGGAAAAGACAGACATAAGACATATAGAAGACATATAGAAAGCAGCAAAATGGCAAATACAGTAACTACATTAAATAGTAATGCTTAAATTCTCCAATTAAAAGGCAGAGATTGGTGAATGGTTAAAAATGGAATATATAATTATATGCTGTCTACAAAAGACTCACGTTAGATTCAAGCACAGATATAGGTTGAGAGTAAAAAGATGGAAAAAGATATCCCATGCAAACTGTAACCAAAAGAGAGCTGGAGGACCTATAAAAACACCAGATAAAACAGACTTTAAGACAAAGATGTTGACATGGAAGAGATGGCAGGAAAACTAAAGTAAACTTCTAATTGACTAGAACTTGGGATAGAGGTCACAGCTAGAAATATACATGATGACAGGACTGTTATATTAAACTTTAATCCCCATACTAGCTCAGAAGTCAGAGTATAATATTTAGTAAATATTGGTTGACTGAATGAATAAATTTATACATGAAATCTAAGTCATTCTCATAGAAGGGTAGTTGAAGCTATAATTTAAATGATACCTATGAATAGTATAGAAGAAAGAGAGGTCAAATAACTAAATTATGGAAAATCTGGGAAAGATCCACATTTATGAGTCAGGAAGAAGACTGAGTCCTCCAAAGAGAAAGAAATACAAGAGTGGGGATTGAGGAAATACAGGAAAGTTGTGGAGGGCAAGGAGTAGCAGACTTTCAAAAGAGTACAGGACACACACATATTGTATTAATATAGAGAGTATGTATAATTTGTATATAAGCATATATAATCTACATACACACATTTCATATATTTATAGATATATTACATATAATCATGTCACGTGTCACATACATGTCATCCTTTCAGTCCTTCATCGAGAAGTCTGAATTGGAGTTTTTTTCTGGATGCTGACAAGGAACACTCAACCCTCCTGATATCACAAATAATAGTGTATATATAACCTTCAGTAGCCTGTGAATATCGGAAATGTTCAGGAGAATCATTCATAATCAGAGGCATTACCTACTTGCTCAGTGTTCGAATATCTCCCTTCTGAATAACAGTTTTACTGCTTTGTCCTGTTTGTACTCCCTCAATGTATACCAAGTCTTTTTTTTTTTTTCTGAAAAGTAGCTCCAATGTCTTGTATAAAGTGCAATAAAACTTCTAGTCAGTCAAGAAACAAATGATGCAAAGTAAATTTGAAGTTAGAGGAGTATTTTAACTATTTTAAGAAACACTTTCTCCATCAGAAACATTAATATCTGTCTTAAATTAAAGAAATGAAAGGAAGTAGAGAGGTGAAATAGACATTGACTAACAGGTCATCAGTTTGTTCCATTGGGCTCTAATGTAATGCTACCAAGATATCCTTATTCGTCCTAGCTTCTCTGAATTTTTCCCTTTTAAAATTTTTTTCTTTCTTTCTTCTTGCTTGGATTGCTAACTTTGACACATTGTTCAATTTGTTTTAGTAAGACATATACCACTGTGGTGTATAAACTATTTGCTACTCCAATTTCTGGTAAATAAATCAGTGCTTAGACTCTATGTTTGCCAAGAATAAGGAAATGCTGAAATTCAGAGTTAATTATTCTCGGTTGTTGAGTGGACATGTGTGGTTTGAAGCGGTGTTTTTAGGTTTAGGTAGCTAACACCGCTTCTCTTTTCTTCAGGTAGGAGCACCTTGATTATGCTTTAGCAAACCTCCCTTCCTGCTTCTCAGTTCATGATGGTCTGGGTAACTACTCCAGAGTTAGTTATATGAGCCAAGCTTGGTCAATCAAATATTCTGGCTCTGGAATTTGATTCTTGAGCAGAATAACAGCTTGGTCGAAATGGTAGCAGCTTACATTTCCTCACCGTTGGCTACTCAGAAAAAGGAGTCCCTTAGATCTGGCCGCTGTGAATTCCAGAGCCTCTCTGGTTTCTAATCTTCCTCTGATTTGCATTTCAAGTGTTTTCTTTGATTATGGGAACTACCCAAATCACTTCCAAAAAAATCCAAGTTTGTCTCTTAAGCTACGTTGTGTGTTTCTGACAACCAAAAAGAAGGAGAAAAGTCTGAGTGATATATTGGAAAACATTTTATTTAAAAATATGAAACAGCGCTGCCCGAATGGAGATCCACCCCTGAGGTATCACTGTAATGTAGTGAAACCAATTTTTAGCAAACATCCCAGAATTTATAACTTCCAAACAGAAGTTTTTCCATTCTAAGATGCATTGCTGGAAACACCTTTAGATGTCTGATTAATACCTTTATTCTTTTCAGTACCTTTTCAATCTAAGGATGATTTACTTTTCACCTTTCCTCTCATTTCTTTCATTCCTTCCTACTGTCAACAGAGGGGCAACAACATTATAATTTTATTTCAAAGTATTTTATTTCTTTTCAGAGTAAGAGGTCACCTTTTGCAAAATTTATTTTATTTTTAACACTACGGCATTTTAGTACTTCAAATCATACATTACTTGTGCACTCATGGCTAATGAGGAACTGATCTTCTTACCCAAAGCTAACCAATAGAAATATAATGTGAGCTACATATGTAATTTTTAATTTCCAAGTAGCCATATTCAAAAATGGTAAAAACAATCAGGTGAAATAAATTTTAATAATATATTTTACTTAACCCAATACATCTAAAACAATATTTCAACATAAAATAAATATAAAAGTACTGATGACATATTCTACATTCTTTTTATACTAAATCTTTGAAATCCAATACAGTAAGTCCCCTACATACGAACTAGTTCCGTTCTGAGAGCACGCCCGTAAGTCCAATTTGTTCGTAAATCCAACAAAGTTAGCCTAGGTATCCAACTAACACAATCGGCTATATAGTACTGTACTCTAATATGTTTATAATACTTTTCACTCAAATAATACATAAAAAAACAAACACAAAAAATAAAGAAAACATTTTTAATCTTACAGTACAGTACCTTGAAAATTACAGTAGTACAGTATAACAGCTGGCATACATGGGCTGGAATCGAGTGAACAGGCAAGAAGAGTTACTGACTGGAGGAGGGAGAAGAGGTGGGAGATGGTAGAGATGAAGGATCATCAACAATAGGAGACGGAAGGCAAGCTGCAATTTCACTCACACCTGACGTTGATGGCACAGGTTCTGGTTCTTTGCTGGATTCAATTCTATCTACCCTCTTGAAAAAATGATCCAGTGATGTCTGAGTAGTAGTTCTTTTTTCTTGTCATAGATGACCCTGTAACACTGGATTGCATTCCAAACTGCTGCTGCAACCTTCATGTACCATTCTATGTTCAAGTCCTGTGCCTCAAAAACTAACAGTGCTTCCTCAAATCAAGAAAATCCCCTTACCATTTCCTGCATCGTGAATCTCTTCGGTTCTTCAGTTACTTCTTCTTCCTCTTGTTTCTCTTCATCCTGTCTCTGGGCCTCCAATTCCGTCAGGTCTTCATTAGTAAGCTCCTCGTGTTGCACAGCAAGGAGTTCAGTGAAGTCGTCCTCTTGCAGATCTAGCTCCAGCTTCTTGCTGATGGTCACTGAAGACCTCTTTGGACTCCTCATCCACCTTCTCAAATCCATGAAAATCGTGAACAAACTGCGGGCATCCTGGGTTTGAAATAAAGATACTGTACTACTGTACTCTCTACAGTACTGTACAGTAAAGTACACAAAAGCACAACCACTTGTAGAGGATGCACACACATGATAATGTACGCCAGACACATGAACTAACTTATGTGACTGGACATTCAAACGCACGTTCGCATCTTCAAAAGTTCGTAACTTGAAGGTTCGTATGTAGGGAACTTACTGTATATATTTTACACTTAGACCACATCTCAATTCAAACGCAAATTTCAATTAGAAATACTTGTTCTGTATATATATATATTTTATAAATTTTACAGTTGAACAAGTATGTACCTAAGTTTTTTCAAGCATACTTAACATTTTCTTATAACCAAATTGAGCACTAGTTTTTAAATTTAAATTAATTAAAACTAAATGAAATTAAAAATTCAGTTCCTCAACTGCACTAGCCACATTTCAAGTACTCATTTCATGTAGCTAATGGATACCGTTTGGACCTCACAGGTCTAGCAGAACTAGCTAGGAATGTATGTTTAAGTAGGTGGGGAGAGATATCCAAACATGTCTCAGGTTTCATTTATGAGGTTTTGATGTTTAAGTTATGTTAAGCTTCACTGAACTGTGGGTTTACAGTTTTCATCAAACTTAGAAATTTCTCAGCCATTATTTCTACAAAGGGTTTTTTCTATCATATTACCTCCCCCTACTCTCCCCCCCCGAAAAAAAAAATCCATCCAGCCCACCACCACAATTCCAGGACTCCAATTACCTGCATGTTAGGCAGTTTAATATGGTCTCACAGCTTTCTCTTGTTCTATTTTTTTCCAATCTTTTTTTTCTTTAGTATTTTATTTAGGATAATTTCTGTTGCTATGTCTTTATGTTCACTAAGCTTTTCTTCTGAAACGTCTAATCTGATGTTACTCCCTCCCACTATATTCTGTATTTTCATTTCAGATAATGTATTTTTCATGTCTAGAATTTCAATTTGGGTCTTTTTCTCATATCTGCCATTTCTCTCTTCATTGTGATCATGCTTTTCTCTTCTTTCTCAAACATAAGGAGTATATTTATTATAGTAATTGTAATGAACATGTGAAATATATTTATAATAGCTGTTTTAATAACCCTTGCCTTCAAATTCCATCATCTGTGTCATTTCTGAGTCTGTTCTTACTGTTTGATTTTTCTCTTGGTTATGGGTTGTATTTTCCTGCTTCTTTGCACTCCTGAAAATTTTTTATTGGATGCCAGACTTTGTGAATTTTATGCTGTTGGGTGCCAGTTTTATTTTAGTTGTTTTTTTGTTGGTACTTATTAGCTTTTATATTCCTTTAAGCATTTGGGAGTTTTGTTCTGGGGTGCAGGTAAGTTACTTGGAATCATTTCATCCTTTTGAAGCTTGCTTTTAAGCTTTTTAGGGTGAGCACAGAACAGCCTTTAGTCTAGGCATAATTTGACCTCACTAATGAGACAATACCCTTCTAAGGACTCAATCTGATGCCCCTGTAGTAGGAGGTCTTTCCCCTATGGCTAGTGGGAACACAAACTACTCCTAGCCCTGTGTGAGCTCTAGGGACTGATCTGCCTGCTTCTTTCCAGTGGTCCTTCCTGTCCTCAGTAATTTCCTCATACATGTATACAGATCAGTTCTCTGCAGATCTCCAGCGTGCTCTCTCTCTCTCTCTCTCTCTGAAACAACCTCCTTTCCAGGAATTTCCCCCATAGATTTCCTCCACTCGGTAAGACCGCCGGGCTCTGTGAAGGCAGTGAGCTGGGACTGGAAGTACTCGTTTCATTTGTTTCCATCTCAAGAATCACAGTCTAGTGCTGCCTGCTGTCAACTGTCTGGAAACTGTTGTTTCATATATTTTGTCCAATTTTCTAGTTATTTGATGGTAGAAGGTAAATCCAGTTCCTGTTATTCTATCAGGACCCAAAAGATGTAAAAACTTAAAGAGTCATTCATTTAACAAATCTTTATTAAATGCCAACTGTATGTGAGGGACTGTGCAGAGATACACAGTGGGATTGAACTGGAAGAGATACAGTCCATGACCTCAAATTACCACAGCCCAGCAGGGAAGAAGAATAATAAAGTGATTGTTCAAGTAAATATGCAACATAAACCATGACAGATGATAGGAGAGAAAGCAGAGTGCTACAAAAGCATATAACAGGGAGACTTGATTTAGTCTGTGCAATCAGGAAAAGTTTACCAAAACAAAGGACACTCTAAGATTTAAGGAATAAGTAAGATGTGGTATCTGTGTTGTGGAGGGTGGGAAGACTGCTAAGAAAAAACAGCATGTGCAAAAGGCCTGTGGCAAGATGGAACCATTAGACATCATCAAGTCCAACCCTTAGATTTCCCAGTGAAGACACAAAGGCAAGACACAAGAGTTTATGACTTGCCTAGTTGTACTGTGTTGGTGTCAGAGCAGGAGATGGAATCCAGAACTCCGACCTCCAGGTCTAGTGTTCTTTCCATCCCATTAGACCTTGTATTCCCTAAGCAAATGTGGGGAATTACTAGATCATTTTCTATAACGACGTTTGTCATTTTATGGTCCATGAACCATTATGGACAATACATAATGTTGTACTTTCACTTAAAAATCATTATGGCCAAAACTTTATTCAAGATATACTTTTAATTTCCTATATTTTTACATATTTACAAGGAATATGATGTAAAGTGTAAATAAATGTACAAGAGAGCACAAAACAGAAAAGAATGAATACTCACACATTTAGCACGCTGAAGCCATACAGCATCATAATGGACTGGGAATGTTAATGCAGCCCCCTACGTGACTAAATTACACCCAGGAGATTCTCGCTCAGCAGTGTAAGCTGTTAGTGCTTTCAGACATTTTGGGAAATGCATCCATTGTCCCATTCCAAGCTTAATTGGCATAATAAATGTCAATTAAAACTCCTTTAAGATTTTAAACTGCAAAACTCAAGTGAAACTATTTATGTATAGACTCACACAAGACTTCTCTACAAACTTCTCTATCTCCTATAAGAGATACGTTTCTTATACATTCACCCTGGGCTACAACATGGATACACACAGCAAACTTGCATTCTCATAGGAAAGAAAGTTATTTTCCCCCCTTTCCTAAACACATCATCACTCTTAAGTTGCTTATAAACTGTTATATGTTTTATATGTTCATAGAATTCAGTTTTCTTTCAACAAATATATAGAGAGTACCAACTATGTGCCAGGACTGCAAATAATACAATAGTGAACAAGGTAGAATGCCCCCTCCCATCAGTATGGAGAGATCCTCCAAAATGCTACCAGGAAGTCCCATTCCATCCTGGATCCTAAATCTACACATGACTCCTTTTTTAACTTTTACCTATGAGGCTTAAAAGACAATTATTCATCCAGTAAAAATATAAAACAGAATCTTTGTTAACCTCTATATTTGGCAAAAACATTTTTTGTGTCTTATGTACAGCTCATTAATTTCGGTGTCCAAACATTCTGTTTTAAGTAGCCCAAGCTGCCAATTGTTTGATATCATCATCCTCTTCTTCTGCCCTCCTGGAAGATGCTGAAACAAACAAACAAAAAATGGATAAAAATTAGTAATTGGTGACATTCATACTTTCAGCACAGAAAACAAGTATGAATTATGTATTAAAAGATATATTTTATGAAATGAAAAATAAGTGCTAAAAGGGATAGGCCTGGCTATTATTTCAGGTAATTATTTGACCACAGGTGGTTGAGGTGGGGAACAGACCTGCTCGGGATCGATGTGCAGAGGAGGACGTGCTTGACATGCGACCTGGTACTCTGTCTGGCTGTGCTGGGAGGGAGGAGGAAGGCACATTTGGAAGTCGGATATTTGCCATCTTCTTATTTAATTCTTCCTGCTCCAGTTCCTCAAGTTCTGCCATCAGCTCATCCTGAACAGAGGAAAAAGAAAGAATTAGGGAGTTAATGTTTCAAGAAGTGGGTTTCCTCAAACATAATAACAAGAACATCTGCTACCCAATTGATATGTGAGAACCCAGTGAAATGGAATATTTATTTTAAGACTAAGTCTTTTTTGCAACACTGAGCAATAATTAAAATATGAATATTTGGGGTTGTGCAAATTTGTTGTAGTTAATCTTATAATACTTCAGTCAACAGTTCTTCAAGTAATTTGTGCTAGCTGAATATATAACCTCCACAGTTTCTAGGAAATTTACACCTTGCCTGTCATTTTTCCAATGTATCTTTTATTTTCTACTGTTAAGAATTAAGAATCTGTGAGACTTTAACTAGAGGAAATAAATATTTTCATTTGGGCTAATGCTACTGAAATAAAACAACAGGTATAGCAAAACCATAACATACCAAAAGTAAAAAGAATCAAAGATATTATTGTTCCTTTGTCAAATTACCAAAACTAGGAAATATCGTGCTGTGTGTCTTAGTTAAGAAAGCTTCAACTCAAGGTAGGTACACTGTATTTCTTTCTTTTAGCAATAGCCCCAGAGAGTCTGGTTTAATCCTAAACTATTCTCTGTCCCAAGAACCTTAGAGAGGCCAGTCTAGTTTGAGGCTTTAAGGGTAAAAGTCACCTTATGACAGATATGAGATGACTTGAGATGAATAGTTCATGTCTAACTGGCTCCAAGTGTCCTCAGGTTGAGTCCAAACCCCTGAGAGAAGTTGGGAGTCAAAACTAAATTTGTCATCATTAGAATTCTGAGGTTGTCATTATTAGAAATGACCTAAGACACTCTTACATTCGACCAAGGAGATTTCTTCATTTATTCATTTATTCATCATAGAACAAATTTACTGAGAGCTCACTCCTGGCTGAACTCAGGGCTGGGGAGACAAAGTACAAACAACAGTCCCTACATTTAAGGAGCATATTGAATGTAGGAGAAAGGCACAGAAACAAATAATTATTCTATATTAAAATGAGAGTAACAATACTATGGGCCAAGAGTGGAGATCCTTAAGCCAACCGCAGCATTCGATCAAGTCACCATGTATCAGACATACAGTAAGCTGAATGACTGTCTGACCACCATTATATCTACCTCATGAAAAGGAAATAAACATGAAAATGTATAGCATGAGGCCATGTGAAATAGTGTGGTCAGTGTAGTTGTGGGCTTTATGGTGCCCGACAGGCTGAATGAATAATGTACCTTCAGCATGAATACTCTGATATCCTATTTCTGCTCACAAAACAATTAAGAACAAATATAGCAAATGTAGTAGTAGCAGAACACACTATCCTACACTGAATGTATGCCCAGAATTGCCAATAGTGCTTGATGGTTACCAACAGCACTGAAAAGATATTGATATTTTCTTTAGCAAATATGTGGTGACAGAATAATCACCTCCATCATTTTCAGACTTCAGGTACCATACACTTATTTATTCATTGATAAAAGAATTTTAGAATTTAAGAAACTTTAGAGATAGTCTAGGGATCTGGTCATTTTCATTTTATAAATGAGAAAACTAAGGGTCAGAAAAGTAAAGGGACTTACACAAAGCTTAGTAATAAATGGCAGAACCCAGATGTGCTAATGAGCCCAGAGCTCTTTCCACCATGTCATAGCGCACTCATTAGGTGCTTGTTAGTCTAACCAGGGATAGGCAAACTTTCTCTGGAAAGGACCAGACAGCAATATTTTTGGCTTTGCAGACCACATATGGTCTCTGTCTCATAGACTTCTTTGTTGCTATTGTCACTGCTGCTGTTGTTTTCTGCAATCCTTTAAACATATAAAAACCATCTTGTTCAACAGGCCATACAAAAACAGAACTTGGGGAGGCTTTGGCCTGAAAGCTACATTTTTCCAACCCCTGGTCTATACCATTTTAAAAAGCTATTGAAGAAACAGACGAACAGACAACAAATAGAAAACAAATTTATGGTTACCAAAGGGGAAAGTAGTGGGGGGCGAGGGATAAATTAGGAGTTTGGGATTAATGTATACACACTACTGTATATGAAATAGACAACCAAAGAGGACCTACTGTATAGCACAGGGGACAGCACTCAATATTTTGTAATAACCTATAAGAGAAAAGAAACTGAAAAAAAATAGATATATGTGTATGTATAACTGAATCACGTTGCTGTACACCTGAAACTAACACAACATTGTAAATCAACTATACTTCAATTTAAAAAAAAAAAGTAGAATGGAGAAAGATAAAATAAAATAAAACTAAATTAGGAAAAACAAGCTGTTGACACCCAATTCTCACTTCAAAGGATTCTGTGGAACTACATCTTACTTATTAGATGTACCGTTTTTAACACTACATGAACGTAGGAAGTCAGATTCTTTGGCATGCTAATCTGAGAATTGGAAATGTTTCAAAATTTGTGTGTACTTTGTGTGTACTTTGAGTAGAACAATTGAAATTCACAGTGCAGACCCCACCATTATAATTATAGTCTGTATTATTGGACTGATTAATCTCAGTGGAATGTGTGTGTTAATAATGTCACTCCACATTTATTTTGTTTCATAGCCTAAGTAATGAACAGAGGCAGCCTAACCTCTAATTTAACATAAGCGTGATCTGTCTGTTTCTTGCAGAGTGACACAGTCTGCTTTGTTTTGCCCAGATGTGCGAGCACTCAATTTTTCGTAATGGGGCTTTAGGCTTCAACCATTAAAAGTCACTAACTTTACATAATCACATGCTGCTTTTCCTTAATAGCTGAAAACTTAATTAGGGGGCTATTTACCAAACTATATTAATCTTTCCTTTAAATCAGAACTACCAACACTTCATTTCCCTCTTAAGAAAGGTACTTTTCTAAGAAATTTATTCTTTTTTTTTTTTTAACATCTTTATTGGAGTATAATTGCTTTACAATGACGTGTTAGTTTCTGCTTGAAATTTATTCTTTAATGATATTTAAGGAAATGTGTAAGGAAACCTGCTTGCTCCATATGGTGGGAAGCTGTCTTTTTTAGCGGCCACAATACTCCATTCTTTATATAGTGTCACCCACCTCATCAAAGTTATCGCCAAATCCAACTCGTTGAGAAAACGCTTCTGAGATTTCTTGGGCAACATCCTGTTGCTCTGTGATCTCTTGCATCAAATCATCTATTTTGTTCAGATCCCTGGGAAGTAATATTTTATTGAAATAGTTTAGAATTTTACTTTAAAATTATGAATTTAGATATAAATTAGAAAAATGAGTCAATTTAATATAAACTCTTAGTTATTTCAGTAGGATAGTAAACATTCCAGGTGATAAGACTTATCAACTTTAAGTTGCTGAATTGGGCGATTGGGATTGACATGTATACACTGATGTGTATAAAATTGATGACTGATTAAACAAAAAAAATACTATTTGCTGCATAAAGTCAGGAGGGATGGAATCAAATACCACTCTGTAACCCTTACTAAAAATTTCATTTCAGATGCAAACAAAAAAAAAAATAGATAATGAACTATGACATACTGTATAGCACAGGAAATTATGCCCATTATCTTGTAGTAACCTATAATGGAATACAATCTGCAAAAATACTGAATCACTATGCTGTACAACTGAAACTAATGCACTATTGTAAATCAGCTACACTTCAATTAAAAAATAGGTAGGTCTACAGATGAACTGGTTTGCAGGGCAGAAATTGAGACACAGATGTAGAGAACAAATGTATGGACACCAAGGGGGGAAAGTGGTGGGGGGGTGGGATGAATTGGGAGATTGGGATTGACATGTATACACTAATATGTATAAAATAGATAACTAATAAGAACCTGCTGTATAAAAAAATAAATAAAATAAAATTCAAAAATTCAGAAAAAAAAGAATTTGCACTTCAAAAAAATTAATAATTCTGTATATGTACATATATTTTAAATTATGTAAATTAAATTAAATTGATAGCCATTACATTTGGGAGTCACTAGAGGGCAAATTATTTGATAACTAACAATATTTGTAGACCCATTTTGAAAATTTGAAATTTTGTCTGGTAGGGCATATGTAAAATTTAAATATATGCTGCTATGTATTAACTCTGCAGGAAGTGGTACCATGGGCCACCAAGGACCACTGTGACTAAGATAAACTCGGGCAGCTCTCAGCAGCTGCTATCAGGGCAGCTTTTTGTAGAAGGTGAACTCTGGAACTAGAGATCTATTTTCTAGACTGCCTAGTATGTCTGAGGTCCTGGCTCCCTGAGAACTCTCCCATAGCTGCTGATGGTCTGAGAGATTACCGATGAGAGCAGGATTAGGCCTATGAAGCCCTCAGAAGAATCAGCAACTTCAGCAAAGCAATCACAGGCTCAGGACAGACAGCTGCTTTCAAGACAGTTTCTAGCACCCAAGTCCCACTGGCCGTCAACCACCCACTGAAGCTGCCAGTGTCCAAATGCCAGCATCTGAGCTGCCTCTCCAGCACCTTGTCTCTGAATCATTCCTCCAACTCTGAAGCTAGGCCAAACTGACTGGATACCAGAGAAGTGACAATTTTCCTCATTATTAAGCAATTAACACTGAAATTTTGATTCCAGTGGAATAAATCTTTTACAAGTTTTCCAGACTCTATATATGGGAAAAGCTTAGTATTTTGACATAATTTCATGTAGTAATCAAAAGGAATACTTTGCCATCCTCCTATCACCCCTTATTTCCAATTCTTCTATTTATACCAAATATACAAGGATTATTTATTTGAAAATCCTATGAGAAAGGTGCAGCTAAAGTTTGGGTCTGGGAGTGAATTTTTCTCGAAAGGAACATCCAGGGATGTTGCTGCTAAACTACCCGGAGAGAAAGACTATGATTTTGTCATACATTTTAGCACCCCGCTTACAGCAACAATATAGAACTGCGACTCTGATAGTGAATTGAATGATCTCTCAGAAGCTGTCAAAATGATGGCTGTCAATTGATTATCAAGGCAAGAAAATGTTAGCAAAGATGTCTTCACTGACCCCAGCCTCTCTCTCTCCCACCTTTTCCCATCCATGGAAGCTTCTCTACATCCCTCAATCACTCTTTGCCCTTGCGTACCTTTGGTGCAAACTTCACTATGATATTTAACTTTGGAAAAGGATTAGGTCGCAGACATTGATTCTCAGTGTGAATATAAAGCAAATTGTTAGCCCCACTACCACTATGAATATAGATTACTGAGCGCTTACTTTGTGCCAGGAACTCCTAAGTGCAGTATATCTTGTATCTCATTGAATTTCACAATAACCACATGAGGTAAGTACTATTGTTATCTCCAATTTACAGATAAGGTAACTGACTCAGGGAGAGGCAAAGTAATTTGCCCAAGGACAGTCAGCAGGATCTGGGATTATAACCCAGAAAATCTGACCCCAAATCCATGCTTTTATCTACTATTGTATGTCAATGGTTCTCAAACATTGGTTAGTATCAGAATCACCTGGGGAGCTTGGTTAAAAACAAAAAGGCCCAATCCTTACTTTTCTTGAAGGAGCTTGGGCATCTTTGTTCTCATTAGTAGTGATTTTTGAGTCCCTCCAAAATTTGACAGTCACTATTGTACAGTTCTAACACCTTCACAGATATTAACATTAAAGCCTTTTTAAAATTATAGAATGAAAATATTTGCAGGTGGAGTGTCAAACAATAGTGAGGCTACTGGGAAACATTAAGGGCAAAATGAATGTCCTTTAGTTTTTCATGGTCTTTTTTTTCTTTTGACAATATTACTTCTGCTCTTTCTCTGTGGGAACGTTCCATTCCAACATGTCAAAGAGTCTCAAATGAGTAAGCCCATTCCTGTGCAGATCATCATATACTTCCAAAGCACTGAGGGAATTTATGGCTCAGAGGGAGACTAAAGTCACTCACATGTTTTCATGAACTGCTTTCATGGCTTTTGCTGCAATGCCCATGTTCCTTAACACTTCCGTGTTGGTGTGTGAGTTTTCCAAGGCTTCTCTCTGGAACTCAATGGTAGAAAGTGTGCCATCAATCTGAGTGAGCTGCTTCTCAAACCTCTTCTTTCTCTTTAGTGCCTGTAATGCAGCTAAATAAGGGAGAAGCCACATTTATGAGAGAGCCAATCACTCACTCAAGACACTTGCTGAGATATGTTTACTCAGCACCAACCATGGAATCAGTATTGTTGAAACCAAAGAGGATACCAAATAAAAAAACTAAAGGGTAGCATCTATCCTTTCAAGTTGCTTGTACCAACTACTGCTTCCTTAAACATTTTGTTATTCTTCCAAAGGTCTGCCAAGTGTCAGAAGATGAAAAGTCAAAATTTCATAGTCTATAAAATATACCACAGAAGTGTTTCTGTTAATATTGGATTTTAGAAAAAGAATAGATAAAATAGAAGTAAATATCACGTAATAAGAAAAATAAAACTTTAGAGAAAAAAAGAATTTTAAGGACTATCTATTCTATCCCTATTTTCTTATTGCAAAAACAAGTTAATTGAGACCCAGAGAAGTTATATGACTTGCTTGAAGGTAGTCAGTGAGTGACAGTCCAAAGCCTAGGATGCCAAGCGTGTCTTGGTCTGAAGTGACTATGAGATGATCAGTAAGGTTACATCTAATCATAAATGTCCATAAAATCAACACTGTAGAGTCCTTCTCAAGGATTAGATGGCATACTGGTGAGGGAAAAGACTGGTGCCTTCAGAGAAATGGTATCCAAATACCCTCCCATTAACACTTAGCAAAATCTTACGTGCTTCTTTCAAAAATCACAACACTGAGCTCTTCTGACTACGGCACCTTGGAAGGCACCCTGAAAAATAGGCCCTAAAATGTGAGTTTTGATAAGGCATTTAGTGAGAATGCAGGAAAACAGCAGCAGCCGAATGCTAATATGAAGATAATTAAATGGAATTGACAAAAGAACTCAAATATTTTAATGGTTTCAGAGTGAAACATGTTAAGTTATTGCAACAGAGATTTCTGAGGGAAGGCTCTTTTCTAATGGTTTTGGTCAATTTCTTCTTGTACTTCCAACAGATTCAGTATATTTATTCCAATTCTTTTTGTTTGGTGCATGAAGAGTTCTAGCCATTATACTTTCCTGCTGGATTTTATTAATGATCTATGAATCCATATTAGTTGATCTCCATTTAACCTTTGCCTCAAACTCCATTTTGTTTTCTATTAAATTAATATTTAATGTAAAGTTAATATTTATATCTTAAAATTTGTATTTTGTATATTAATATTAATGTTTAATATAAAATTAATCTTGCAGCTTTCTTTTTATTACAATTTGCCTGTAATAATTTTACATGGACCTCAATTTCAAAATTGTTTTTAATTTGCTCTTTTTTGATATTGCCTATTGCAGATAGCATATATTTGAGTGTTTAATGTGTGTGATTATTTTTAACCATTCAGATAGTCTCCAACTTTTAATGTAAGTTTTTAAGTTATGCTCATTTATTGTAATAACTGATATATCATCTAGTATGGTCTTTTTACTATCATATTTATTGTGTTTTCTGTTTGTTGTGATTTTTAGTTTCTTTTTGCTTTCTTGTCTTTATATAGATTGATCAATTTTCATTTGTCCATTTTATTCCCCTTTAATTGTGGATAGTTATATATACTAAATTATTCTAATGGATACCCTTGTATTTAAAATATACACATATAATTAAACTTAAGTTTTCTATCCATGTTAAAAATAAATCAGAATCTATAATTAATCAGTATCTATAAAATGTATTGTCCCCAAACAAGATTGTCTTATCACCCCAAACCCCACAGTATTTGATTGAAATAATCTTGCTTTTATTAGTTCCAGACGATTACCAGTTTTTTTTAATTATTCTTTCAATAGTTAAGGAAACATTTCTTAAGTGCAGTAAGTTTCATAGACACAATTTCAACAGTTATTTACACTAAACTAACAGAGCTTGCTGGCTTATTTTCTTACTATTGCTTCTTGTATCCTACATTGTCATGAACCCAAGAGAAGAGAGAGAATGTAGGAAATAGAATATGTTATAAACAAAACTTGTATTAGTATCTTCAGGGAGATCAAGAGGCTATTGTGTTATAAGACAAGAATGGGCTTCCATAAAAACGAGCAACTAGAAAACAAGAAAAAATTCTTAGGAATTAAAAACATAACTAAAAAAATAAATAAAAATGTTAAAAAGTAGAATAAATATAACTGATGACTAAATTAGTGACCTGGAATATAGAGTTAAGGAATTCTCTCAGAACATAGAACGACAAGAGAGATAAGTTAATATATTGGAGGACAGAGCCAAGGAATCCAACATCCATCTTACAAGGATTTCAAAAGAGAAAGAATGTTTCAGGGGGAGTCTGGATAATAATACAAGAATAAATAACGATTTCAGAAGAAAATAGAAACAACGGTGGGGAAAGAAGTAATAAAGAAATTAAAGAATACGGTTTCCCCAAGCTGAAGGAAGACTATTCTTCAGAATAAAAATACTCACTGAACACTTAGATGGGAAAAGCAAAAAATGAAAGGCACATGACCTATACTAGTGAAATTTTGTAACTCCAAGGTAAAAAAAGAAAATCTTAAATGTTTCCAGAGGAGAAACAAGCAAAGAGATTATCTACAAAGGAATGAGACTGATACTATTATCAAATGTTTGAAATACTGGCTATCCAACAGCAATGGAATAGTGTCTTAAAATTTTTGAAATGTTTTGAAGCTAGAATTCTGTCAAAATCCAAACTATTATTTAAGTCTGAAACAAAATGAAGTCATTTTTAGACCTACAGGCATTTAGAGAATTTATATCTATGCACTGTTTCCAAAAAAAATACTTTTACTCCAGTAAATTTTTTTTTAAAATCCAAGAAAGGACAATATAGGATACAAAAAGTAATAGTAAGAAAATAAGCCAGGGAACACTGTAGTTTAACAGTGCAAATAACTGTTGAAATCGTAGTTACATGAGTGTTCCTCCATGAGGTCTCTCTCTTGAAAGAGAAGGCTGCCCAGAGCTCTATAGAAGCGGGTAGGGCATGCCAACAGGCAGGCTTCCTTCCAAGGGTAGGGAGGAAGCAGACAGGCTGGGGATTCTTACAGTTGCCAAAGAAAGGCTTTTTAGGTGTGGATCACTTTTCTATATTTCCCTCGTGAGTGGTAACTTTCTTTCCCCGCCCCTTTCTGCCCACTGTGAAGGTCCAGGGTCAACTCGGTTCTGCTCTACTTCCCTCCCCAGGTGCAACACCACAATTTCAGTCCTTGCTGAATAGCACTAACACTTAATTTAAAGAACAGCTTTTATTTATTTATTTAATCTGTCCTTTAGGAAAGAACTAAAAAAAAAATAAAAAATAAAAAAAAACATCTGGCACAAAGGCCTTTCTACCATATCATACAATATCACTGTGGAGAGGCTCTTCACGTGAATGACCAGAGCTGTGTGAGGGTTTTCTCCTGAACGCGGGAATATGGGCAGCTGACCTTCTGTGCTATCACTCTGCCTGGAGATCCACACCCACTATGACATTTATTATATTGGATTATAATTTTTGTAAAATGTATTCTACTCCATCTCCCCTACACTAATTATAAGCCCTTTGTGGAAAGATACAGAATCCTATTCATCTGTTTCCCCAGCACCTGGCCCAGTTCCTGGCACATGGCCAACAAAATACTGTACATAACAAAAACCGATGTTTACTGAGCATTTGCCAGACGCCAAACTGGTGTTAAGTGCTTTATGTGCATTATGTGATTTATATCATTAACTCTCACAAAAAACTACAAGAGTAAATACGATTACTGGTCCATTTTAGAGAAGATAAGATGAATGAATACTAGATGAAAAAATTTGATAATTTTGTGCACCTTGACAGCATGATATAACAGAAAGAGTATGGCCTTCAAAGTCAGAGTGTGAATTTTTCTTCCATGACTTAATAGATGTATATTCTTGGATAAGTCACTTTCCTTCTTGGATAAGTCACTTTCCTTCTCTGAGCTTCAGTTTGCTGTTCTGGAAATGAGGACATAATCCCCAAGAGGCAGGGTGATTGTTCTAAGAACTAGTGATAATTTATGGAAACCACCTTATAAAGTACCTGTACACAGTAGAGACTGAGCAACTAGATATTATTTCTATTAATAATAGTGATTTATATAACAGTCATTCATTAATGAGATTGCACATCTTATTTCTGAGACCTCCGAGCAACAAGTTACCTGTTTTTTCACCCTAACTCACCATAACAGGAACATAATATTACAAAACAGATCTGCATTTCAATGGTACAGTGCATAATACTATACAGCAGAGTATCCTAAGAAGCTAAACTCCAAATACACATCTCCATCCAACATACCCAGAGGTGGAAGGTTCAAAGTCCGTCTCTTTCCTATCTCAGGCTGGTTCAGTGTCCGTACTAATTTGGAACCTAACTATACCCATTGACCCAAAAGTATTTTCTTTTTTTTTTTTTTTTTGAGAATTTTTAAAACTTTTCATTAAAAAAATATACCACGCTTCCTAGTAAGAATTAATTTTAGATTACTTTCTGTAAATTGAAAAATACTATTTGGTATAAAAGATGGGGCTTTGGAGTCACTAGCACTGCATTTTAATCTTACCTCTACCAATTAAAAACTGTGAGTAATAACCTTATTATTATTATTATTAAGGAATGTGACCTTAACTCTCCTTAAATGATGCTCCCTCAGTTGAACAATAATAATAACAATAAAAATAACACCTAGAAGATGACAATAGAACATTGTACCCTGCAGTCAGGTTTCCCTTCAAATCTAGGCTCCATCTACCCACTGCTACGTGGCCTTGCATAGCTGCTTATTGGAAAATGTGAATATAACTCATGTGGTCGTTAAAGGTTAAATGAAATAACATATGTAAAGAAATTAGTCTGGCACATAGTGAGTGATTACTAAATATTAGAAACCTTCATCATTATCATCATCTTCTTCACAAGATTTCAGAAGCATATGATGGGAGCCACATGATGTAATGCCCAACCTTGCCAATATTTTTTATTAATAACAATAAGTTCTGGGAATTCCCTGGCAGTCTAGTGGTTAGGACTCTGTGCTCTCACTGCCAAGGGCCCAGGTTCAATCCCTGGTCGGGGAACTAAGATCCCACAAGCCGCACGGCGCAGCTGAAATAATAATAACAAGTTCTGATCTGGACACAATTTTGAATGCCTATATTAACATATGGTTTCTGCCCTTCAAAATAGTTGGGAGAAATTTAAAAATTCACCAAGATGTGAGATTTCAACTTACACTATAATCTCCATACCGTAAACTACACATTGGCCTGAATCAGAGACCTAAACTCTGAAGGAGGAAGCAGGTAATGAAAGTAAGTGAAGGAGAGAGAGAGGGGTTAAAGGGAAAGGCCTTCTTTGTTTTCTCACTTGTGAGAAAGAGATAGAGGATTATTCCTCTATTATAACAATAAAAAATACTGCAAGAGTGATGATAAATGGCCGTGGACACTGGCTCCAGTATCAAAGAGCCAACAGGAAGAAGTGGGAACTCTGGAGACCAGGAGAGATTAAGCCTGACCTATGGAAGCAACACCACTGGGCTCCAGTCCTCGGCTGCCATGCAGACTGTACGCCCAGCCTTCCACACGATCAAAAGAAGCAAGAGATCTGGATTTGCATCCCAAATCCTTCAAAGTTAAAAGCTGAGCTACATTTTTCAAAAAAACCTTGTGTGAGCAAAACAGATGATTTCTGTATGGCTGGATCTGGCCCCAGGACACCTGACACTTCTTGTGGCTTCTATCTGGCACAGTATGTTTCTCCCAAACACTAAGACCGGAGGCTTCTGTTCCAAAGAGTCAAGAGGTGTATGTGAGGAGTACCTCTGTGAGCTGTTTCTCATGTGAAATGATGATGCCACGGGCCCACCATGAGATGGACAGGCTTTAACTTTGATTTCTAATAACCAATTTAGGAAAGAAATAGCTGTATTTTTTTCAAATACATTCGACAGATGTTGCAAATAAAGCATCACTCCTGATTTGGCAAAGAAGGACACTTTTCGAGCCGTGTAATTTAACCTATGTAGAATGTGCAATTCAATCTGCCAAGCTCCTACATGTGCTTTTAGGCAGCTGATGAAACCTGGAAAACATTCTTTCTGAAACAAAGGAATCTACTGTATTCCTTTGTGGGGGAGAAACTTCCAGGGGTTTTGTCTCTTTGTATAGCAGTGATGTTTCTTCAGCGACGGAGCTGCAGAACAATGCCCCGTATGTACTGCTGCCAAGGGATACACGAAGAGCCCTTACTATACAGCCCATTGAGAACTGGGACTGAAATGTAAGAATTACCCACTTGAACCAAAATTCAACTAGCCCTCTGCAACTTTACCACATTGCCAGAGGAGGAAGGCTTTCAGTCATCTATGAAAAATAACTTCAAATAGCAGAAAAGAGTTGCAGTTTCATTGCTTAGATCATGTATAAGGGCATCTTGATTGGAAAGGCCAATCTGTTATTCTTTGCTCGTTCAAGGTGTATAAATCCGTGCGTTGTTCATCTATTAGTTGGCAAAAAAGGAAGAACATTTTAGGAACCATCATATCTAGTGACTACAGACAAACCTATCTGTGAAATATGAAACTGAATTACGACAGCTCTACTCTCTCCCAGGAACGGATGACTTCTAGAGAAGGCCTAAAAAGATGAAGCTTGGAAGACTTAATCCCAGAGAGTGCTTAAGTGACATGCCACTCATAATTGGTTATGTCCTCTTTTGCTTTTAACTGGGAAGTCTCATAATCGTGTTGTTTTATTTGAGAAACTTCAACGTAAGCCCTGTTCTTACTCACATACAACTCACTTCATTAATCAAACAATAGTTCTATTTATGGCAACTCATTATAGTTCTCGAAAAACACAATCTGAGTAAGCATCACCATGAGCATTCCATAAATGGAATAAAAACAAAATGTTTCTGTTCAAAGTCACAGGTTAGATTGGAAACGGCTGGGGAAATATTAGAAAAATCTAACATTCATTTATTTGTCCAGGGCCAACCCATTATGAATTTTCCCCAGCCTTCGTCATTTTTTAAAAATATCCTTCATCCATTCCTTTCAGTCACTCCACAGGCATGCACTGGAGATCCACCACATGCTTTGCACTGTAGGGGCAAAGAAATAAGGCTACAATCTCAGAGGAGGCAAAATATAAAACGGGCATTCAATCACTTATTCAGCATTCAACAAGCATTTATTAAGCGCCTACCATCTTACAGGAACTGTCTCCATGGATACCAACTTGTATAAGGTACATCCTTCACTTCAAGTAGCATAGGAGACATTGAGGAAAATAATAAGAGACATGTACAAGGCACAGTGGATACACAGAGGAATGTACACACTACACTCTCTCTGGAGGGTGAGGGAAGACCTCACAGGGAAGGTAATGAAGCCAGGGTGACTGTCTACACAGATGCTCACACACACTGCCCAGTAAGAAGCATGAATGATGAAATATATTACTTCTAGCCCCTGACCCTCTCCCCTACTGCAAATCTCTTTACTAAATGATGTAAAGTTTCTGGCTGAGAAACCAGAGCAAATCACACCAGTTTGCCACACTAGCTGGAACTTAAGTAAGATCACACTTTCAGAGGTCTGGCCAATATTAAATGTCATTAAAAAGGGTAAATAGCAAGCTAAAAGAAGATTAGACCACAGAAATGATGTAGTGGATTATACAATGGCAAAGCAGATGCTGGAGAAAGCAGTAAAAAAGGAATGAGATTGGAGAAAGTAAACAAGAGATATTCTGAGGAAAGGGCATTTGGAAGAGGAATATTGCTGTAAGCAAGCCAGTAATGTTGTACTGAATTTTGTGTTAAAAAAAAAAAAGAGTGATTGATTAATATCATAAAGTGTAAAGGATTACAAAGAGGTGGCCTCAGCCATCTGCAGAAAGATAGAAAAAGACAAGGGAAATGGAAGTTATTGTCCAACAGAAATGATGTTCCTCTCCTCATCCTAAAAAGCTCACACTTACTTTTGGAGATAAGGCAGTTCTCACTGCCAGGACGTCACCCAAGAGATTAATAGAGGAGATAAATCTGAGAGGGGAAGGTCATGACCTAAAAGTGTTATTAGGCTTGAGTTGCCAAAAAGGGAAGAAATGCTTGCATAAAAGACTCATTTTATTTATTTTTTCCTTTTTTTAAAATTAAAAAAAAAATTTGTATTGGAGTATAGTTGCTTTAGACTGCTGTGCCAATTTCTGCTGTACAGCAAAGTGAATCATCCATACGTGTACATATATCCCCCATTTTTTGGATTTTCTTCCCACTTAAGTCACCACAGAGCACTGAGTATAGTTCCCTGTGCTATACAGTAGGTTCTCATTAGTTATCTATTTTACACATAGTAGTGTGTATGTGTCAATCCCAATCTCCCATTTCATCCCACCCCCTCCCATTTCCCCCTCAGTATCCATACGTTTGTTCTCTATGTCTGTGTCTCTATTTCTGTTTTGCAAATAAGATCATCTATACCATTTTTCTAGATTCCATATATATGCGTTAATATACGATATTTGTTTTTCTCTTTCTGACTTACTTCACTCTGTATAAAAGACTCATTTTAAATATCCACGGAAATTCCTATTTTTCATAATTAATTGCTTCCAAGGTCAACTTCCAGGCAAGTAAAATTAACTTGTTATTGGAACACTATACCAATGTATTAATTAAAATCTTCTTGACATTCTTTGTAAAGACCCAGTTAAGTGACCAGGCAGAATATATAACCAATTGAAGGAATAAGTTTTCTACTTGCTACTAGTATTATTAGTAACCTCACAAATTGGTAAACTTTATGGACCTGCTATTGCCTAGAATATAGAGGAAAAAGTATGAACATGAAACCAGCAAATATTAAATAGAAAAACTCAGAAACAGCTGATTATGCTTCATTCTACAGGGTAGACATAGGTACCTATGGATGTAATTTTGTATGTTGCGTGTGTACCTTTGTGTATGTCTGTATATATGAATATGTGTATATGCATGTGTTTATATGTGCATGTGTGTATATGTATCTATATATGTATATATGTGTCATGTGTATATGTGTGTGTGTGTGTAATGTGGTTCTATTTTCTACTTGTAAATAAGTATTCCTTGTTCATATGATGCACCAATAGTTCCAACTACTGTGCCCATGGCTTGTAGGTGCTCCTGAGAACCAACAGATTTTACCCCTAGAGCCCCCATTAGCTCCCACTGCTTATGATTCTATGATTATTCCCTGGAGATCCTATGACCAACAAATCTGGAGGAATACAAAAAAAAAAAATCTGGAGGAATACATAATTCTTATCCTCAAAGCAAGGTGACTATTACTAATTTAAATTCTTGGAGAAAGGTTTACTTTGACATTGGTGATGAACTCTATGTACTATTCTTTAGTTTTTCAAATGTAAGTGAGAGAAAAACACTCAAATATTATAGTTTATGTAAATATAGTTTACATGAATAAAAGTTGTCAAGCTGCTCAAAGAATGATAAAACATAAGTTCTTGTGTATATGATCTTTGAAATATGTGTAAATTGGCTTAACGTAATCATAACTTTTTTTTCTTGCTTCAGTCAACACAGTAGAAGTTCTGAGTTAGGATAATATCTTTGTTCAAACTCCAAGGTTATACTGACTTTCATTTTACATGAATGAAATATACAAAAAGAATGGTAATATAAATAGCGCTGCTCACTGAGAAAGGCCTGTTGAACAATGTTCCTCCTACAGCAAAGAAGACACACCCATTATGACTGTGCAGCATATAGCGCTCTGTGAAAGAACCAAAAAGATTCACTAGAAATTCATGTTCAAATAGAGAATGAAATGTCCAAAATGCTTGTCAAATGTTTGGTCGCACAATTTTATTTCTCCAACTTCATATGTAAGCCAAATATAAAAGTGTAAACTTTATTAATTTAAGCTCACTGGTTGACATTCAATTTTAAGTTTTTAAATAACTTCTAATACAAGGATTCCCAACTTTTAACAGAGAATAATCAACTTTTCCTTTCCTATACTTTTAAAATCACCACTCCTCCTTGCTTGCCTTTTTGGGTTTGTTTTGTTTGAGGGTAGCAATTACACTGTTGGTATTTAAGTCACTAGACTGCTAGGTTGAGAAGAGGTGTTGGAGGCTACACAGAGCAGATGATGGGCAGGGCTTTAGCTATTTCCCATTCTCTCACTGGAAATTCCCGCAAGATAGAAATATTTGAGAAAAGGGCTTAGCAGTGGGCTGAGAGAGCCACTGGTCCAGGTTTAAGAGCTCTTACTGCTTTAAAGTATGACCGTATAAACTTCGTACTAGTCCTAAATATTTCCAATAAGTAATTCTCTATTAATACCACTTGTTTGAGGTAAGTAATTAAAATCTCTGGTACAAGAAAGTCAGTTACTCAGGAAATGGCTTACTATTTGCTTTATATTTATTCCAGACTCTTTTTTTTTTTTTTTCCCTTCACCTTCTGCAAATTTTTGAGCAATTGTGTATGTGTTAGAACTTCTATAAAATTATAGTCAGAAAAAGTAGGAGAAACTAAAATTACTGGTATATGCTCTAAGTTCTGGCTATAGTTTGCTAAAGCAGAGGATTGAGAGTGTAGTTTTAAAAAATAAAACCTCGATATTATCTATGTATTTTAAGTGATTGTGATAATTTTGCCCCTTAAGAGCACAAATAGATTCACGTGTACTTATGCATATTACAAAAATTGAATACCAAAATAGATTATTCATGCCCTTTCCAAAACTGACCCCCTAAGCAAAGCATCATAAACTTTAAAACTCAGAATCAGATGCCTTGCCTTATAGGCATAGGTTAGAGTATTATGTGTTTTGAGTTGTTTTTTATTCTGTTATCTTGAAAATAAAATCTGATCTGAAATAAGTAGCCCTAAATACTGAGAAACATACTAGTAATACTAAGTACATCTGAGGACAGTTCACAGTAATCTCCTGTTGTAGTTTCTTGAAACTGCATAAATCATATGATTTTGGCATAATCATCGTGTTAGTAGTAACTTTTCTACCTTATTCTATTTTATTGTGGCTGATTCAATAAACTACAAAATAGCATAAATCAAGGAAAATTATATTTTTGCTGAATGTAACTATTTCCCAAAATATGGTGCTCTATTCCAGCTTTGTGGAATTTAAATGAAGAATAATAAAAAATGAATGCTCCAATATTTATACTATTGCTCCAAATTCATGAAGGAAAAAAATAAACTAGATGTAAAGTTATATAACACAAGAAGCAGTACCAATTACCCTCATAGAAGAAGCTATGGGTTAGCCAAAAAGTTTGCTCAGGTTTTTCCATGCCCGAATGAACTTTTTGGCCAACCCAATATGATAGGTCAGCAAACTGTCAAAATTTGTACCACAGACACTTGAAAGAATGATTCTAGAACAGATACACTCTATACTCTAGCTTCTGAGGAAGTAGAAAAGAAGCCAGTGGTAACTAGAAGCCAATACGAGTTCACAAAGTTGAAAATTTAGTTCAAAAACTAATCTCATGGGTTTCTTTTCTTTGGGTTACTGGATGATGACCAAAGAAAAAATATGGACCACCACTGGCCTTTTAACCTTATACATATCAAAATCACCCAGAAAGCTATGAGTACCAGAATTCTAAACCTTATCCCAGATCTCTTGAAACAGAATCTCCTGTTGTGGCATCTTAAAAAGCTTTCCAGGTGAATCTGATGAAGTTAACACACTACCAGTTCATAAACCAGCATTGTGAACCAGAGGTGTGTGAATATAGTTTGGTTTTAGGAATTCGCAAGGTATACTGAGGCATTGTTAGGGAAAAGAGAAAAAAACTAAGAGAGATAAGATGGTGTGGGCTAGAGATAGATGTCAGGTGTATTCATAACTAGATGAATAACTGAACTCACTGCTGAGGTGTCAAACCGGTAATCATGCCTTAGCTGAATCTTACATGAAACATCATTGCTATCATGCAGAGGTGATCCTGGAATGAAGTCTCTAGCGGCATGTCATGAGCTTCTGTCCTTGGTTCTGTCTTATTCAATACATTTTAATACTTGAACAACAACAAAAAAGGCAGCTGAATAAATTTGTGACTGATTGAACCAAAAGAAATGGCTCATATATAAGACAATGAAGTTGGAATTTTAAAATCTTAATTTTAAGGCAACTGAAAATAAGATGATACTGAATAGAAATACATGTAAAACATGGAATGCAAGTTTAAAATGTTGATTTTTAAAAGGGGGGGAAGGGTAAATCTGGCTGGGATTTTTAATTCTTTCAAAGTCCAGTTGTAGAAAAAGCAACTGATAAGGCATCTGAAAAGGCAGATACAAACTGAGGCTGTGTCTGCAGAACAAAAGAGATAAGAAACCCAAGGCATTCTGTGCTGGTCAGTTCCCAAGTGCGTGAGTGAGGGTGTAAGCCCTGGATCCTTGCCAGGGCTCAGAGGGGAGAGGGAGGTATTAAGAAAGTGCGACGTTTTAAAATTACAGTTTAAGTGAATAGGGCTCCCAGGACTGGTCCAGACATTTTAGGTCCCCCCCCCCACCAGGGGTTAAAGCCTGATGGGAGCTCCCAAGGTGAGGGAGGAAATTGAGGGTGGAGGTTGAGGGAGGGTCGCATTTCTATTGATCTGTCTTTTCCGGAGGAGAAATGGGCAGTTGACCTGAGAATAAGATCCAGGTATTGGATGCCCCAGGAATAAAATTCTTTTCCCTGGCCCCAGAATACACAGAGTGTGGTACAACAATTGGATAATCGGAGGCAAACAGAACACTATTATGGTGTCTGGTTGTAATTTGAATACTGGGGGACTCTGGGACCCTGCACAACGATTGTGGAGTCATAGTACCCTATACACTTCCCTAAAGAAAACTAATTCCGGTGCATAAGATGACTTGTCAGAAGCTCTGGGAGTGTTTCTTCGCAATTAACACAGCGGGAGGTTTATTTCTCATCGGGGTATCTGAGTGATGACAGAGGAGAGGAGAAACAAGAGAACGGGTGAGGAAGAAAGGAGAGCAGAGATAGTGCCTCCCAGTTTAACGGCCCATTAAATAATACATACAGGTTCTCAAACTGCATCAGAATCATTGAGTTATTTGTTCAAAGTTCAGGTTTCTGAACTCTACACTCAACCTTAAATTAGAAATTTTAGGGGCGTCCTTCTGAGTATACATTTTAACCAGCATCCTCCAGGGCTTCTGATGCAGCTGAAATGAGGCCCACATTTTGAGAAATTCTATTAAGAAAAGAGGTCGCCAGGTAAGTGATATCTCCCAGGGGAACTTCCATCCGGGCCCTGCAGGCTGTGCCTGTCTCCTATTACCTGAGCCATGCTTTTGCACTCACTAGTTTGGCACTCAACCAGCTGACAGTGATGTGGTTCTCTTTACCCAGTTCTTCTGGCCCCCGGTGTCTGAGATTGCCGACTTCAGCTCTGTGACAACTATCATAAAAAGCCCAAAGAGATTCCAACACTGAGCTAAACTAGTGGGACTGTGCCCACATCCTGACTCCAAGGAAGCCCCAGACTGCATGATGACTCTGAAAACAAATTCATCCTTGCCCCCAAACACCTCAGGGCTCAAAGTAAGCCAGCTATGCACACAAGACTCTCTGCCTTGGGGTCTCATTTCACCAAACAGACACCTGGCAAAGAGGTTGAACGAATGACCTCAGCTCTGAGTTGTCACTGGAATCCTGTGAAATGACACTGAGGAGGGATTTTGGTCAAATTCACTTCCTCTCTGTCTCAACCTCTCACCTCTGTAAGTCCACTTCCCAGCAGCCTGAGGCCTAGTGATAACTCCAGCCTGGATCCACCCCTTTTCACATAGTTACATATTTGGATTTCTTGTTCTGCCTGGGAAAAGGTAAGCAACGGGGCCACCACGAGGGTGAGGGGAGAGAGCAGAGCGGTACCGAGGGGGAAGATGTCAAGGGGCACTCACTGTCAGGGCCTCACTCGCCTCACCCTGACTGACCTGCCCTGGTGAGCAAACCTCAGCACGGGAAGGGGTAACTGAGGAAGTGACAGAGGTGGGGTTGCAGAGCAGGAGACTCAGGCAAGTGACTGCTGTCCTCAACTATGTGAAAGGTCTTCACATGACAGATGGAGTAGATTTATTCTGTGTTATTCCAGAAGACAAATTTGAACCAGTATGTGGATCTTACTAGGAAACTGATGGCAGCTTTAAAAAAAAAAAAATGCTACGTTATCACAAAGGGTGATATTTATAAAGCGCTGAATGGAGGGCTTTACACAGTAATGTCGTTAATCATCACAACTTTGAGGATCAGCTTTATCACCACCATTATGCAGATGAAGAGACTGAGACTCAGGCCAAGTAAATGGTCTAAAGTCACACCGTTTCTAAGTGGCAGGACAGGGCCAGGAATCAAACCCAGGGCTCTCTGCTTTGAAGCCCAGGCTCTTCACTACAACACTAAGTTACTTTCTATCAGATATTTACACATTGACGGAAACCGAATAGGGATATTACACTTAAGCAAATCCCTGTGACCATCTCTTAAAGATTTTATTAAAAAAAAACCAACTCATAAGAGAGGTTAGAACTGTGACCTCTAAGGTGTTCCTCCAACTAGTGTGGCAGGAGGGAGTTGCAATGTACTAAAATGTTGATACCTTCAGCTCCTGAGGCCTCCAGCCTGGGGTGTCCAGAGCCCTCGAGCTGCTGGTCCTTGGTTATCCCAGGGACACATACAAATATTATCGGTGCCCATGGGTGCCATGATATGAAAAGAGTTAGGAAGCACTGCAAGACTAAGAGACCTTGTATTTCTACCCCACTAACATTACCATGGATTTAGTTTTCTCATCCTTGACCTTGGCTACAGGGCAGAATCACCTGGGGGCACCTTTAAAAAAATATTGATGCCCAAACCCCACCCCAGCCAATTATATTAGAATCTATGAGGGCAGGATCCCGCAGGCATCAAGGTGACTTTCATATACAGCCAGGACTGAAAACTGCTCTAGATGACAGTGCTCAGCAAAAATAGAAAAAAAATTAAGTGACGTATAAAAAAGTCTGCTTTTCCACAAAGCAGATTACTAGCTTATATAAAGCAGGAGTTCTATCATAGTAATCTGAATAAACTGCACTAAAGAATGTCTGCTCTTCTCAAGTTTTTAACCAAATTATAGATCTTGCTTCAATTGTTCCTCTTTTAGATCAACAGAGCCTTGATATCATGGCTGTTGCAAAACCAGTTTGGTGGTGCCCACTCAGGCTCTTTTTGGTAGATTATGGTAACTGCCAAAGAGGTTTGAAGTAAGAATTAGCTACCACTGCACAGCCTTGCTACAAGTTGCAATGAAAGCAAGTTTCAGACTCAGATCTGCAGATACACTTATTAAACAAACATACATTGGCCAAGCAGGCATAAAACAGTTTCTCAACCTGTTTTATGAGCTCATTGAAGTCCCAGCTCTATGTCCTTTAGGTCTAATACACCTTATATGAAAGGCTCACTGAACACAGACAGCGACCTTCTCTGGCAGGGTGCTGTGCTCTGTGGGAGCTCAGACATCCACCTGAACCAAGGACTGGACACTACGCTGATTTGATCAAGCCCCAGGTGCCATCCTAACGTTGTTAGTTATACACCTAGTACATTCTTAACGCCTATTCTTACGTGGGGAGCAAGGAAGTATCTCTAAACTATCTCAGCCAAACCACATGTTTAGAATACCCACAATTTCACCAGTGAGATCCCATTTCTAACATTTATTATGCTAATTTAAGAGTTACTCATTTTACCAATAAAACCCATTTTTGACATTGAGAATGCTAACTGTCAAAATTTCTGTTGTAGAGAACTAGATCATGGAAGAATTTGTACTGGCTGGGAGTGTGGCCCTTTCTGATATGATACTAGCTGGCCACTCAACTAGTATTCTTGACAGCATGTTAGCTGACTAACCACCTCTAGAAGTAAAACTTTAACTGCACATACATATGTCACTCCGATTATCAGGTAAATTACAGCCGTTCTGACACTGACATTGTGTAGCACAAGATCCATTTAGTACTAAGTATATTTGGCCTTATTATGTGTGTGAAAATATTTCTTGGGGGCTAATGGAAAACAGTAACCATATGTATATGAAGTTATTTGGTTTATTTGGAAGATGCTGATATTGACAGTGTTTCCAATGCATGGTCTGTGACTGGATTCTTTCCATAGTTTAGATTACAGATGGCCTCATGCTAACCAGACTCTTCCTACTTCCAGGGCCACTGTAGAACCAGGCTTGGGCTAACTCCAATGAAGCTCCCATGGATAAATGACGAAAAATAAATAGCTTTTCTGAAACCAATTGATTATTTGCACTTGATACATCTCTAGCTACTCTGATTTAAGGAAGGTAGATTGATGTTCCTGATTAGGGTTGCCTTTATTTATTTATTTATTTTTTTGGGTGTCTTTATAAAGTCTACTTGTAGACACTTTATTTAGTGCATTGCCAACTCAAGAACATTATATTATTTTACATTCTTTTCTTCTAAAAGCAAATCTATATTTCTACCACTTCATAGAAGCAGACGTTTCATTTTTCAGATTTTTTTTAAGCCAGTATTTACTGAGCAACCACTGTAGATAAAGCTACATACAGATCCAAGTGGATAACAAATCAAAAAAAATCAAAAAAAACCAAAAAAAACCCTTGACAGAGTACCTTGGTGGGTACTCTAAACAAATGTCAGAGTACCCATCAAACTGAAGAGGAAGGGCCCAGGAAAAGAACAACAAATGGCTTTTTAGCAAGTCATATTGGCATAGTGTCTCTGTTGAAATTGCCATTTAATAACATCCCAAAATATTTCAGACACGAAGTAAAAATAGAAACCAGCACTTAACTCTAAAACAGCCTACAATGTGGACAAGAGTTACATGCAAGAGCAGAGGAAAATGAAACTTGGCCTTTTTGTTGTTGGTAGTAAATGGGCATAAATGTCATTTTTATGGAAAGAGCAGGATTTTCAAGGTCAACTCCAGGAGACATGATTGCTTTCCTGTGTTAAACAACGGCACGGTCATTTAGGGCAAACTAAATCTTCCCAAGGCTTCATTATGACTCAAGAAGCCCAACTTGAGGATGCAAGTTCAGGGTTTGGTGGTGAGCAGAGGCCTAAATTGCCACTTCTGTTTCTGGGTCTGTCACTTGAACTTGTGTTACAAAAAGCAAATCACTTCAACTTCTTGCTGGGTTTTTATATGTGCCACGGGTGCTGTTTAGATCTATTCTCTATAGAGAGAGCCACACACTGAAGAAACCAATTAACTCTGGCAAAGAACAAAGGGTTCAAGGTGCAAGAGGAGCACCAAGAATCATTATTGACTTAAAGACCTTTCCATGTGGCAAAAGCCAGTGATAGAATTACTATTTAATTCTCCGACATTACTTTTTTGGTATAATAGCTCAACTGCACAACAGCCAACTAAAGTCTTCAACAGCTGAGGAAAAGGGAAACCAGAACATACTAGAATATACTTCAATGGAGATTTACAAGCAAGTTGAAATGTGTGATTCAAAATACAAACACACGGCAGAAAAGTTGATATTTAGCATTGGAGTCAGCAGGACTGGACCAGGGTGGGACAAGCCAGGGGCAAAATTTAAGGGGGCACCCAAAAAAGCAATAATCAAGATAAATAATATTTCAATGCAATATTTTTGAAATTCAAAATTAATGCAAAAAAAAATCCACGATGAACAAAACATCACATTTCAGAACGAATTTGAAATAAAGAAGGGCTGTGCAGAACACATAAGGGCCAGTTGCAACAGAAAAGAATCAATAATACCAATCCTGTTTTTATTTTAAATATTGCTATTTTGTTCATTATGGATGCTTTTGTATCAACTTCGAGTTTTTAAAATATTGCATAAAAATATTGTTCATCTTGATTACTGAGATTTGTGGTGCCTCCTTACATTTTGCCCTCTAGGATTGTGCTTTGCTCAGCTCTAACTCCGGGCCCCTGGGGGGTCATTACCAGTTTCTAGAAAGGCCGTGGGAGCACACCTGGTGGCCTGGGGGACAGGTGCTGTGGGCCAGACCGGACTGTCCCCAAGGAAACGGCTGGAGGTAGGAGCGGGAGAGTTCACGACTGGGGCCAGACCCCGAGCCTACCTCGTTTATTCTGCGTGCCGTGCTTCTTGGCCAGGCTGAGCTCCCTCTGGATTCGATTTTCCAGGTACTCTTGTTTCTTGCTCAGCATCTCTTCTGTCTCCCGAAGTCGAGCCAGGGCTTCCTGGGAGCTGGGAGCAGCTCGGCTCTTGGAAGAGCCTCCCCCTTTAAAAAACTTGCCCAACTTGCTCATGGTTGTGGAGTTGAAGGGAGAGCAGCGGTCCCGGGAGCGTCTCAGGGCTCCCCGGGGCCGCGCCTGGGGAACAGGTGAGCGCGATCGGGCTCGGGACTCGGAGGCCCAGACCCGGGAAGGCGGCGATCCTGGGAATCAGCACGTCGTCGGGCTTGCCCAGGTGACACCCTCTCCTGGGCATTTCCTGGCGGCCGGCTGGGCCCCGCCCCTTGGCGCGGCAGGGGCGGGGAGGGCACCGGAGTCGGACGCGGCCGACCGGCGCCACCCGGCCCCCCGGGAGTTCAGGCGGAGAAAAGAGTTGAAAAGAGCGACCAGACTGCAGCCGAGTTGCTGTTTTATCCACGCTGGGCACGCAGCCGGGGGTGAAGGACTAGTTTGGGCATGGCTTAGAGAAAAGCAAACCACTGTTCCAAGGGTCTTGGGCGGGGCATGAAAGCCTGTGTATAATAAGTGCGCTTTGCTGCCCTGGATGAACAAGATGCATAATTCCACATGTGTTTTTGTTTGTGATCGTGTGTGAGCACAGTGTCAGGTCTCTGTCCTTGTGAATAAGAATATTCAGGCGCGTTCATCTAGGTGTGCATGGTGTGGGGGTAGGAGTGTGGCGGGCAGCGGCTTGCAGGACATTTGTCTGCCACTGTGATGCAGGTGTGTGGGCAAGTAGCTCATTCTCAGAACGGCTGGTCTGACTGGGCTTGTTGCCGCAGGTGGAGAAACTGGGCAGGTTGATGTGTGCCTGGCTGCCCGTTGGCACAGGTGGATTCTAGATCATCCTTACGTGGCTTGAGGTGACGAAAGACGGTGGTCATCTCTTTCCCTAATGTGAGGACTTCTGAGTGTGTTGATGGCTGCATTCAGTTCTGTAACTAGGCATCTGAAGCTTTCAGTATGATTGCTAGTGTACCAAAGCCTTTAATGGGGTGCCTGTGTTTGGATCTATGTCAAATACCTTTACAGAGACACCTAAGTAACAAAAAGGAGACAATGTCTTAGAGAAAAGCAGCATTATTTTGTTCATTCTCACTATCTCAGTCCCATCTATTAGAGCTGCAAGCAAAGAGTTTGGTTAAGATAAAAGGACCACAATAAGTAATGATTACGGATGATGCAATTCAACTGAAAACCTGTACAGAGCATGCTGCAAAGAAGTGGAATATGGGATTGAGTCTATGTTCTAGTTTTCCAGGGCTAGGATGTACTCCACATAATACAGCCCTATTTGAGCAACATTACCCACCGTCATCAGAACCCATTTGTGATCATTAGCTAACCACTGATTGTTAAAGGGGGAAAAAACATCCATTACTATGACAGATACAGCTTGCTACTCAAGATCAATAACGCAATTTTGTCTGCCATCATATTAACCCAGAAGCATCAGGTTGATGCTTTCTACCATTTTATCCAACATTGGTAGAGCTAGTGACAAAGAAATTGAATATTTTTATAGGAGGCTTACTGGTCTATATCTTACGCACACAGACATGGGAACTTATCATTTCCCAATAACTACAGCCAGCCACCTCTTACCGTTTCCTGCCTGGCCATCCAAAGCACTTATGGCCTGTAGCACATATTTTGCTCTAATCTTGTATGTAGTACACTACAATAGGTATTATATTTTGTTATTATCTAAATATTTCATGAATCTGTTTTGGAACTTATTTTCTTGCTTAGATTTAAAACCCGTTGAGAGTGGAGAAGTAGCACATATTCTGCGGGTCAGTTTAACCAACCTTTACTGAGAGTATTCTATACATAAGGTTCTGGGAATGCAAGTGTAGTCTGCCCTCTAGGAGCTTACCTTATAGTTATAGTAGTAACAGGTGCCATATTTTGAGCACCTATTATATGGCAAGCACACTACATGCATTATTAATAATCCCTACATCAACCACACAAGATAGGTATCGCTGTTTCTCTTTGACAGACGGAGAACCCACGGCTCAACTGGTAACTCAGCCAAGCTCACGCAGGCAGTCAAAGTGTAAGAGATCTTTCTGTTTTAAAGCTTCTGGTCTTTCTACTGTTTACATGACCTTTCCCTCCTGTGTAGTTTTGTCCAGAGGAGAAACTCATAAAGTATTTGTTTCATGAAATAACATGTGGGGGTAAAGAGGCTGGTATGAGGCATCAGCTTTAAGGGATCCTACGAGCATTACTGAATTCATGGAGGGGTATGTTTAAATAAGAACCTGTCTAGTATAGAAAAACATTCCCTCTGGTTCACTGACCACTGTTTTGTTGTTGAGAGAACGTTGAACAAGTGGAACAAAGGGACTGAAATGTATAATGAGGAGTTGCTCAGCACAGTTCTAGATGCTAGAGATTCAGCAGTGAGGAAAGAGAAACTAAAATCCATGCATTTTTTGGAGGCTACTTTCTAGTTAGGGAATGACAGACAAATAATTAAGAAAGTAATGTACCATATGGAAAAAATAAAGCAGGTAGTGTTAGAGAATGAACATTTTAGACAGTGTGTGCAAGAATCTTAAGTCTGAAGTATTAGGGTTTGAAAGAAGACCAGGGTATCTGGAGACAGAAGAGCAGAGTGCTGTGAAGTTGTCTTTAAAAGTAGGCTGAGTCCAGATCACAAAGGGGCCACACGACGTGCTAAGGATCTTGTATTTTATCCAAAGAGCAAATGAAAATCAATAAGAAATTAGAACAAAGGAGTTAATCATTAATTTATAATTCAGTGGAAAATCTGTTCTACTCAATTTGATGTGTAGCACTTTCAAAAACACATGTGGTGTGCAAAGCAAGCTACCTTTGAATTAAAAATCATTCCCTTCCATTAATATATAATCTCAATAGGGAAAAGATAATACTTGCAAAAAAGCACACCATCCAAATATATATTAGTGTTTAATCCAGCAGTGGGACATAGAGAATAAATATTTAAATCAATGATATAGAAGCTGAAAATAACACATTAATCTTCATTCAATACTCGTCTTACAAATGTGGTTTCATAAAGAGTTCTCAGCATCTAGTGTGTTTTTCATTTTCTAATCTCAATTGATCTCAGTTAATAAGGAGGCTGTTGTTCAAAAGAATGATCTTGTTAGGATGATTTACCACGGTTAAGATGGCAAAGGAAATTGGAAATTTAAAGATCTGTTAAAAAGACCTAGATGTCAGGCTAATTGATACATTTTGGTTACCCCTTAAAATTACATCCATTTCTAGAATGCCAGATGAACTCTCCAAAGAAGAAGAATTACCCTTTAAACATACTGCAGAATCATCATCAAATAGTTATTTATTAAACAGCTCAACAAGCATGTACACATTCTTTCCATCAGCAGTTTTTTTGTTTGTTTCTTAGAACCAAATATTCATTGTATATAACACTCAATCACAATAATGAATACAAAAGTAGCCATTATGGAAAACAATAACTTTGCAAAAATAAAAGTTTTATTGCCCTAATTCATAATGAAGGTCTCTGGTACCCGCGACTGAGTTTTGCCTGCATAGCTCTTTATCCATGTTTTCTCATATCTCTGTCCATCCCTGATTAGAAAGAAATTAAAGAATTTAAGGGTTATCAGATTTGGCTGTAAAGCGTTTTCTACACCAGCCACTTAATATATATAAAAGGAGACGTAACCCGTTTACCTCAACACCATCCTTATTGCATAGCTTTCCCAAAGTTGATTCTTAACGTCTTCATTTACCTCCAGAACTTCATTATGCCTGAGTGCACTCAGGTGAGATTTTGTACCTAATGGAGGAACATATAAATTGTCTCCAATCCAGCTCCTTCCCCTCTCAGGTGATAACTGTAGCCTTCCTTTCACCCAAGCCCAAAACCTTGGCGTCATCCCTGACATCTCTCTTCTCTCACCCCACATCCAATCCATCAGCGAGCCCCACGTACAAAAACCTGGCCACTCGCCACCACCAACCCTGCGAACACGCTGCTCTGAGCCACTCTCATCTCTCAGCTAAATAACTGCAGTAGACTTCTGACTGACCTCCCTATGATCACCTTGACCTTGCTGCTGTCTCCCTACACAGCAGCCAGAGTGAGCGTGGCTCAGAACCTTCCATTGACTTCCCACCTCACTCCAATAAAAAACCAAGGTCTTCACAAACACCTTCAAGCTCTGACATGAAGTGCTGCCAACCACACGCTCACTTCACCAGTATACCTCCCTGTTCACACATCCTACTGTAACTGAAAATGGGGTCTGGCTACTCTCCCCTCAAAAGCCAATAAAGAGGCAAGGTTGGTTTGCTTTATTTTGGATGCTGGCAACCGGGCGGAAGGCGGACTCCTGTCCAAAGGCCGACATCCCCCCACTGACAATCAGTGGGTAAGAGCTTTTATAGGTGAAAGGAAGGGGCTACATGCAGAAACAGCACAGTCAGCTCTGACAGTCATTTTGAAATTGGTCAGCAGGGGTCTGACCAGCGTCATCTTGTTTTAAGTACAGTTAATCTTCAGTTCCAGGGTTGGTTTGTTTCCATTTCTTGAAGGCAGTTCTCGGAATTGTGGCAGCTGATGCCACGGCCACAGTCTGGTCATCATGTAGTTAACTTCTCCACCTGGTGAGGGTTTCAATATCTATAAGACAGCTCAAAGGATAGGGCTCAGAATGTTATGTATAGCCCTGAGGAGGAACTAAAAGTCCTTGAATTTGCTTAATGACTAAACTATTATTATTTGGTCTCCTTTGACTGTTTGCCTTTGTTTCTGTATTTTCTCACTTCTCTGATTAAACTTATTCTTTGGCTAAAGTTTTTTCCACAGACAAAAGGCAGGCAGAGGACATGGGGAGCAAGGGCCGTAGGGTCCTGCTCTGTTTCATTACCATTCCCCCCGGTCCACTCTGCTCCAGCCACACTGGTCTTCCCACTCCAGCTAGAATGCAGCAGGCACACTCGCACTGAAGAGCCTTTGCGCTGGCTGCTCTGCCCAGAAACCAGACATCCATTTTGTTCACTCCTTCACCTTTTTTAGGACTCTATCTAAGTATCACTTTCTCACTCCACTCTGTTTAAAATTGCAACCCTCTCCCCTCACCCTCCTACTCCTACAGAACCCTTATTCCCTTTCCCAACTTTATTTTTCTTCATAGCATTTACCACCATCTATCATGTGCTGTCTTGGACTTGTTATTCTGCCTATGTTTCTTGCCCCTCCCCACTAGAATGCTCCCCATGAGAAATGAGATTTTTATTTCTTTTACTCACCATTATATTCCCAGTTCCTAGAACAGACCCTGGCACATCGTAGGCACTCTATCAATATTTGTTGAATAAATGAATGGATGAATGAAGAAATACAACATAAGTGATAAAATATTCAAATGACGGTATAAAATATGAAAATATTTGGAAATGCATTTCCTAGATCTAGTCATCTTTGTCATGATTCTGATACAGAAGAGACACCTATACTTCTAAGTTTTAAGTCTGAAACCAGTATGCAAAGGTTCTCACAAAATCTCTGGCTGTCTTACTGGGGCAAAGGAAAGAACTTTGGACAGATGTTGCACCCAGCACTTTAGAAGGAAGTAATCACTTTCTCATATTAAAAATGTACTCTCTAGAAATGAATTCATATTTTTAAATATTTGATTCCTTTTCATTGGTGAGAATTTCAAGGAGTCGTGCTAATAGTAGCCGTTATTGCACATCCAAAAAACTTCTATAGTTAGTCAATTATATGTGAATACCCAATTTGTCCCAAAACACAATTGAAGACATCATTTCAAAATAATTTTATGTATGTTTATCAGGACAACTAAAATTACTTCTCTAAAGAATAATTACCAGTGAAAACTCCTTCTGAGACAAACCGTTGCTAAAAAAAGATGATGCTTTCCAAAATGCAGACATGTAATGCACAAACATACACACACAGATGCACACATTGGCTGTTATAATAATAGTGGTGATGGTAGTTTTGGTGATGGGTTTTTCTTTGTTCACACCCTTCCTCAACTCTACTGATTAAGCCCTAAACATTATAAAGGCTCTGAGTTTCACATAACACTGTTTTTTGTTCTTCACAATTCTGTTGCCTTCCTTTAAATGTGCCCTAGATTGCCTCTTTCACACTTGAAGTGTGGTACTCAGAACCAAGCACGGTATCCCAGGTGTTTTTGACCAGTCGAGCAGAGTGAAACAAGCTACCACGTTCATGTTCCTTGTTCTGAAGATTCTATTTTTATTAATACTGATTAAGATTATAAAGCTTCTGGTGCAGCTGAATGTCAATGTAGACGTGTTCATTTGTTGATTCAGTGGACAGATATTTTTTGAGGCCTTACCATGTGTCAAGCACTGAACAATTCTAGGAAATATAAGAATGTATATTGGGGTAGGTAGAATAATTCCCCCCTCAAAGTTGTCCACATCCTAAACCCTGAAACGTGTATGTCACCTTATATGGCCAAAGGGACTTTGCAAGTGTTAGTAGTTAAGGATCTTGAGATGGGGAGAGTATCCTGAAATATCCAGGAAGGTCCAATGTAATCACAAGGGTCCTTAACAGAGGAAGGGCATAAGGGTCAGAGTAAGAGAAGGGAGAAGTGGAGAAGGACAGGAAAAGAGAGATATTTGAGGAGGACACATTGCTGGCCTTGAAGAAGGAGGAAGGGATCATAAGCTAAGGAATGCAAGCAGCCTTTAGAAGCTGGAAAAAATAATTAGAGAATTAGATTCTTCCCAAGATCCTGCAGAAGGAACACAGCCATGTCAACACATTGGTTTTAGGACTTCTGACCTCCAGTACTGTAAGATAATAAATTTGTGGTAATTTGTTAGAGCAACAATAGGAAACCAGTACATTTAACAAAGGAGCTGATCTGATCTGGGGCAGGTCCTAGAATCTCTTTTGAGAGCCGAAGGTGAGGAGGATAAAACCAAGTAAGTTTGGGAAAAAGAGACAGCATCCCAGACTAAGAGACTAGTCCATGAGGTTGAGGAGGAGGATAGCTGGTAATTACAATTATTTAAGAGGTCAGTGGGGAGAAGGAGAGTAGTTTTAGATGCTGGAGACAGGGAGGCAGGAGGTGAGTAATTTTTTTATAAGCCATTCAATGAAATGGGGATAATAATAGCATATATCTTAAAGTGTTGTGAAGATTAAATGATTCGTTTAAGTGCCTGGTACATAATAAAATAATCAAGAAATTTTAGCTGTTATTGATAAGTTTGAATTTAGAATATGCAAGATTTGATTTCGAATATGGTGTGCAAGATAAATTGATACTCAAGGTTATAACAAATCTACAGAAAGGTACATAAACATATAGAGACAGATTAACAAAAAGTTATACAGTGAATATCTATATAACCACAACCCAGGCCCCTGTTCTCACAGAGCTTACAGTTTAGAGGGAGAGACAAACATTAATCAAATAATCATACAAACAAGTAGAAAATCAAGTCTGGGACAAATGCCTTGAAGGAGATACAAAGTGAATGTCATAATAGCAGGATTTGTCCTAGTCAGGAAGAACAAAGAAGAATTTCCTGAGGAAAAGATACTTAAGGGGACAGCTAAAAAAAAAAAAAAAAGCGGAAATTAACCAGATCGAATGGGAAAGGGAAGAGCATGCCAAGTAGAAAGAACAGCAATTGTGAAGTGACTGAGGCTCAGAGGAGCACCCATGATGAAGAGGCCTTCGAAAGATAAAGAGTGAAAGAAAGTTGGGTTGAGCCAAGATTTGAAAGACTTCAAATGCCAAGCAGAGTCATTCCTTCCTAGACCATGTGAGCTCCTTGAGATTGGGTCTTTTAGTCAATTCTGTATCAAACCTAGAATAATATCTGATATATAATAGATGCTCAAAAGATTTGCTAAACTGACTTGAGTGCAGAATTTATTTTGTAGCTAATAGAAGCCACTGAAGTTTTTTTGGTCAGGTAAATTATAATCTTGCCTGGTTAGTGCTAGTAAGAAAAGTGTGTAGCAGGTGCTACTTTAGCAGGTGGCTGATGTCCTGGAGGATTGAATTTTGCCTGTGCGTTCTGAAGGCTTTCCCAGGTGAAAGGTTAACAGAATTACACTCTGAAGGTGGAATAAGAGTGAAACCTGTTTGCTAAACTGATCCAATGATAAGAATGAATGTGATGGCACTTGTTAAAAACGTAGCTTCCCAGGACCCATCCCAGACTCTCTAAATCAGACCCAGGGAAGATGTAAATAGCTGTATTTATTAACAAGCACTTTACCTGATTGTTAGTCTCAAGAAAGTTTGGAAAACTCTGGTATAGAAAAGATTCAAAGGAAAAGGAAAGGCATGTGCCAAAGTATGAACATCTGAGAAAGCCAGAGGTATTTTATGGAAACGATTGGGAAGTAGGGAGCTGAGGGGAAGCAGTTATTGCTGAGGCTGGAAACTGTGAAGAGCTTTACCAGTTAAGTTTGTCCCAACTAAGCTAAAAAATCTTGTGAATAATGGAGACCCAATGGAAGATCTTAGGGCAAGGAAGTTAGTTTTTTGGGAGGAAATTACTCAAGAAATTGAAGAGTACAGGTTTGAGAGACATTTTTGAGACATAATTGAGAGCATTTAATGGCTACTTCCATGAGAGAAGTAAGAAAGGAGAGGTGGAAAATGAATCCAAGGTTTCTAATGTGGCAGACTTCCCTTGTTAGAGAGGGGATGATATGGTAAGAAAGCATTCCAGTTTAGAATTATAAATATGGAACTAGAAACCTCCAGTTTGGGAGCAAGTTCTCAGGGCAGAGAATATGGTTATGGGATCATTGGAACCATGGGAATTTCACTTGAATGAGGATGCAAATTGATAAATGGACCAAGCACAAAATTACAGGGAAACAGGCATGTTTAAGTAGCACCTAGAGGAGAAATCAGCAAAGGAGACTAAACAGAGATGGAAGAGTTAGCAACTGTGATGTTGGCTATCTGAATCATTTAATGCTTCCTATACTCCCAAGCTAGTGAACTGAAAAAATAAAAACATTTCCATTAAGATTGGACTGAAAAATAAATATTTGCCACCTATCTAGAACATTTTAACAGTAAAATTCTAGAAAACCTGCCATTGGTTGATACAATCAGCTAAAAGAAACATGCAAAATCTAGATAAGCCACTGATTCTTAAATTCAAGAACACCAGAAGTCTTTGATACTTGGATTTTAGTCCTGGCTCTTCCACTAATTTGGGCAAATTATTTAACTTCTATAAACCTGTCTTCTCATCTTCAAAGAGAAAAAAAAAAAAAAAAAAAAAAGGCTGGGATAGCTAGATATCTTCTGTTACTTCCAGTTCTAAAATCTAAAGTTTCTCCAGAGACCCAAGCAAAGTCTGAGATGAAAATTTTAAATAGATTTATTCAAGAGCAAATCTTGAAGTAAGGATACCTCTTTCCCAACCCCACCCTTCCCTCTTCCTCAATGAATATTGATTGGGAAATATTTAAATTTATATAGGAGGCACTGGATATTTTTACAATTCCTCTCAGTACAGCTTTGATTGTCACTCATCCACTCTGAGTCGTGTCTAGTGTCACGTCAGTGGAATGGCATCCATTTGCACCCCACTTAGAAGAGCCTCTCCTTTCTCAGTATCTTTGGAGTGGCTCGTCAAGCACATAAGCTCCCTACCTCCCTACATCCCAATGGAATCACCACAAGCTTTCTTCAGGATGTGTGTTAAATGAGTCTGTGCTCTCAACTGAGGGACCCTATGCGGCTCAGTGCATACTCAGGACTTCAAGAGCTAGAGACTTTTTTTTTCCTACTAGAATGTAAAAAGTAGGGCAGGGCAGAAAAGGAAACGTCCACTTTTTAAAAACCCTGACTCCTTTGCAAGGAGCATTTGTATAATCAAGTAACACGGGTGTAGGACGAGTGAGGAATTGAACCAGGGTCGGTCTACTTCACTTGATTCCTGCAAATACTTGTTCCAAACTGTGCTTCCTAGAGCTATGGAGTTATGTTAATTCAAAAAAAAAAAATCCTAAAAAAAAAAAAAAAAAAAAAAATCCTTGTGAGGCCGTCCGGGACTCCGATTGCAGCACGGAGGAGCGAACGCACGCACGCAATCTTCCATAAAGGCAGTTGGATATTTTCCTAAGGACTGGGCGACAGGACTTCCGCCCGAGGGAAAACCGAACAGAGAAACCACCTTTTCCTCCTGCCGCCTCACTAGGCGACCCAGAGAGCAAACATTCAGAACTCGGGGCACTCGGAGCAGCCCGATCGCTTTCAATACGCGCCCCGCCCCACCTGCGGGCTCCGCCCCTGGGCCCACCCCATTCCCAGCAGGCACCGCGCGAGCGACCTCGTCCCGCCGTGCCGCGGCTGTGCCCGTCTCTCGCGGCGCTGGGAGATGGCGGAGCTGGACATTGGGCGGCACTGCCAGGTGGAGCAGTGCCGGCAGCGAGGTGATTCAGGAGCCCCTAGCTCTGGTCGCGGGAGGGAAGGCCGTGGGGCGAGGCGGAGTCTGAGGAGGCAGGGCGGGCGTGTCCCTTGGGGGGGGCGGTCTGCCGTGACATGTGTTGATGCCCCTGATGCCCATGTTTTTTGTTGCCCTTGAGCCTTTGGAAGAGGCTTATGGTCTCCTTGGAGTGGAACCGTGCGATTCCCAAAAACATACCTTGCAGTGTGAACTTTGATTTTCGAGTGCGCCTTGCCAAGAAGTCGCTTCGCGCCCACTCCTTTCTGATGAGCACGGGTAGGGAGGACGCTTCGGTCTGGGAATCGGGAGAGTTCCCTTCTGAACCTGCCACTGCGACCTCGGGCAAGCCACTTCTCTCCCAGACTTTTTGTTTGCTTATCTATTACTTATCTGTCAGAGTAAGGAGTTGGGTGAGATCAGTTTTTAACCTCATTTTCGCGGGCTGCTCAGGAGACGAGCTTATAGTGAGAAGGCCCTTAGCTTTTCCTCCAGATGATCATTACTCTCTCTCAGCTCTGTCATTCTTTGATTCTGATTATCACTGATTCAGTAAACATTTACTGAGCACCTCTTTTGGTGCTGGGACCACATAAGGGTATAAAATATAGCCCTTTCCACAGAAAAGCTTTCAGGATAGTTAGCTGCTTTTTAGAGCATTAATAAGGTGATGTTCTCTCTCTGCTGAACTGAGAGACCTTGTGATAACACATAGCCCAATATAATCGCCAGTGGTAGTGTGGTACAGGCCTTAGAAACATCTGCAGCAGGTATGTCCTGAAGCACTAGAGCCACACAGAATGCTCAGTCTTTGGTACCTGGCTTTCAATCCAAATGGATGCCACCACATCTGGCTCATACTACATTGGGTGACAAAATAGATTTTATCTCCCATTGCAGCTATAGTCATTGGCAGCAGGTAGCCACCCGATCACTGTTGAGAAGGACTCTGGGGTTTAGCCCAGAATTAGTGGGAGTGCTGCAGTTGATAAATGATACCTGTTGTGTGTGGTGGGCAAAAGGACACAATCCCTGCTAGGTTATTGTTACTTTCAGCACTCTGATTTGTATCTTTCACCACTGGCTGCCACCTTCAGCCATTCAGCAGGCAAGAACCAATGTTTCCTTGCAGATCTTTCATAGGGAAGCTTAGCCAGTTGGGTTTTGACTGTAAGTTATGTAATTCTGGTATACCTGATTATCTCTAGCAAGTCCATAATACCTACCATTTGTGACATAGTTCATCTTCCTTTCCAACTTCAGGTGTCTCTTAAAGTGTAAGTACCTGAAATGAGGCCAGGGTCTAGCTCTTTTGGACTAGTGGAGAGCAGTTAAGATTTAGAATACGTTAAGTGAGTATCCTAAATTTCATTTAGCTTCTGCATGAATAGAAGGATGGTGTCAAGTGTTAGGAAATTATCTTGATCTTAACTCTTACCCCTGGATTCTCTTGGTTTGTGTCTGATATTTAGTTGGTCACCAAAGTCTCAAAATAGTGAGCATGTACATTTTTCCGATTTGAAGGAGACATAAAAGTTTTGTAAAGTATTATATACTTCGGTTTCCTTCTCTTTTTGACAAATGTATACCTACCTTCTGGGTATGAAACAGATGCTTACAGTATCATGCTTTCAGGACAACAGTGAAAATGCATTAAGTTCACTTTTCAGGTGAAGGAAGAACGATATTTGGGCCCTCTTGTCCCACAAGCAGAAACATCCAGCGGTCCCTTTGGGTTATAACAGGACCTCTTCTTTTTCTTTTGGGTTAAGATACTCTGTAGGATGAGATGTTTTGGGAGCAATAGTAACTTTCTCTAAAGTGCAGTGCTTTTTGTTTTCATTTTGTAAAAGTGGTGTGATTAGATATAGCCAGCCTCACTTGGCTGTATACTGTAATTTAATATGAGGTACACGGAAAACAATTTAGAGAAGAAATGATTGTATTCAGTGATTTATGGTCAATTGTCACATCTAAGAATGGATACTTTCATGTGCTTTCCAAAAATTCATTTCCTAACTTAGTTGTTACTTAGTCCTAACTTAGTTGTTCCTCAACAGCAAGGAAAGAAACAATTCAGGACTAAAGTTTGCAGTATCAATCAATCCATCCATTGAATTTCTGGAATTTCTTTGAACACATCTCTACCTAGTCACCACAGGATTTTTCTCAGAGTTGAGTGTATTCAAAACAAGTTAATTGCTATAATTATTCTTGTTAATTACAGGTATTATCTTACTATTCTTATCTTTTACATGTATCTCATTTGTTTTTTACAATTACCCTGTGAGGTAGGTGTGGCATATAGCATAGATACATGCACACACACACATATATACATATGCACACAAACACAATATACTTATATCTATGTCTATTTTGATGCATATTACCTAATAATAGAGCTTTGGTTTTGTATACATACACATACATACACTGTATACTATATATCAAATATATATATATCCAATATGTATGTATATAATCCAAAGCTCTACTGTTAAGTAACTTGCCTAGCATTGCTAGGTTAGTAAGCAGTGGAATCAAAATTGAAACCTAGGATTGTCACTTCAAATGCAGGATTTTTGCAGTATACAGTCCTCAGAAACACCACCTAGTAAATCTGGGAAACAAACAGAAAACTCACAGGACTTCTTTTTTTTTTTCTGGTTTAGCATGCTACAGCAAGTAACATTTATCTTCTGATAATCCAGTTACTTTCAAAGTGCTTGAGGTTGTGATGGCTTTTGTTTAACCACTGCTTGCTGCACTAGGATATTGTTCAAAAAGGAAAGTTCTCCTATAGCCATAGTCCAGTACTTTAAGATTCTTTTTACTTAAGAAAACTAAATCAAAATCAGTTACTGACCAGAACATATAACATTTCCCCTCAATTTTAGATTTTCTTCCATTTGTATGTGATGGTTGTTCAGGGATGTTTTGGTAAGTAAAGTTTTTTATGCTGGATTTGGGAGTAATTTTAGTGTTTATAATATGAGATTTATTTCTAAAAAGTAGAATGATTTAAAATAGTTTTTACTTTAGCCACTGATATCTGATATTCATTATAGTAATCACTTGGGGAAAAAAAAGCAAATAGACTAGTCATAGACTCTGATTACTTGTACATATATGTGGCTAGTCTTTAAACTTTCCAGAAATGGGGTGATGTGTGTGATTTTTATGTAAAAGTTATATATATGTCTTTTAATCACAAGGAGAGAACATATCCACAATATAAAGAATATGGTAAAAAACTCCAGTTTGTGATTATTAGTCTTTATTTTAATTAATAAAATGAAAAGAGCCCAACCTTTATATTTCTTAAATTGAGTACTGTACGTCCTTTGCACACACATCACATGCAAAGTAAAACCTGGGAACAAACAAGAATTTTGGAAAATGCATTTTCTTTTCAATTAAACTTTCAAGTATCAGGTATTTAATTTATTAAATAGAGCACTGTAAGAATAAATTCTTTTCAGAAGATGGTTCAGAAAGATTTATTAGAAGTAAATAAAAATAATGCATATTTTTAAGTCATTCAGAACTAGAACACTCCTTTGACATTTTATTACTGATTATTTTTGAGAAATAAAAGAATCAAAAGGGTCTTTGCATTTTCACACACCTTAAAGCACTCAAAGTAAAGGTAATAAAGAGTGGTGAATTTTTGTACTCATATTGAAGTTGAATAGTAGTTGGGTTTTAAAACTTTTGAGACTATAGATGCTCTATCTTTTATTTATCTGTCATTTCAGTTTATTCTTATAGGCAGAGTTGTTAATGTAGTGTGAGTGTAGTTAATCTTAAGGATACTAACCATTAAAATATCTCAAATTACTGCAGTTATCTTTAAGTACATTATTTGATTACATTTAAAGAAACACTTTTTTTTGTTGTTGTTTAAGCCTTGAACACAGGAGCAGGGAGTCACATAGCTGTACTGAGGTATGTTAATATCTCCCAGTAAAACATGTTTGTATTTATGTACTTTCAGAATTTGATTCAATTTAATCCCAATGTACCACAGATGAAAATTTGGCAGACTAAACTGATTATATAAGAGGGTCTTACCTTATTTATATTATTTTTCTCAGTATGTTTTAACATAAACTAGTCTACTTGGTATTTATAAATTTTTGTTCTTATAATTCTTATTCCTTTGTACTTCAGTTCTGTTTACGTAGCCTGCTTATAGCTTTAGGCTCTATATTTATAGATACATAATGGAATTAACATCCTCATCATATACTCCCTCCAGCTTGCTTCACTGTTTTGTTCATTTTCACTGGTGCCTGGTGTTAGGACTCTGGGGTAATACATTGTTCTGACTCCATCAGCCTTAGGTCACCAGGAGCAAACCTGTAGTCCAGCAAGATCTCCCTACCCTAATTCAGACCAAATCAAGAGATTAAAAAGGGCTGTTAAATAGAAGCCAAAATATCATCTTTATTACTGATAAAGAATAAGTTGAATGATACAGCTTAGTGTAGAGCCAAAAGGGTCTGCAAAGGAAATCCAGAATTAGGTGGATTTGCCCACCAGTCACAGCAATGCTGCACCAGGTTAGGCTTCCAAGGAAAAAAAGAGAAAGCTGAGCCTAATGTAATTTTCTCAAATTTGTAATCAGAGAAGTTGTTCCACCTCCCTTGGATCAGAGATCAGCAGAAAGTTAAACTCAATTTACTCCATTTGGAAAGAAGCATTTACCTCACATTTCGTGGTTGATATTTATTCCTGCCCACCATTTACCAAACACTTTACCGAGTCTCTTGATTATAGAAAATTAAGGTTAAATGAGCTTCAGTCAAAATCTGGCCCTTTGAAGTTTTGGTGATTTATTTGAGGGAAATAAAAGTTAAGTAACATATTGGTATTATTCAGGATTACTTGGAAGGAAATACTCATATAGAGTCATATAGTAAACATATTGATGTTTGTTATACAGCTTGTAAATCTTCCCCGTGTTTTCCTTTTTCTTATATGATTTGATTTTTATGAATGTCTCATAGAATGTCTCTCAATTAGATCTTATTAATTTAAAGGTGAAATAAAAATCTTCTACCTTTAGACCATTGGAATAAATTTGAAAAAATAGTTAAGAAGTTAATTCCAACAAGATGTAACTATCATTTATGTAGAGGAATGCCCTTTGGTTATAGATTTCAAGCAATTACAGTTGACCCTTGAACAACATAGGTTTGAACTGTGTGGGTCCCCTTATACGTGGATTTTTTTCACTAGATATGTACTATACAATGCATTGGATCTGCAGGTGCAGAACTGCAGATACGAAGAGCTGACTGTAGTTATACTTGGATTTTCAACTGCATGGAGGGTTTGTACCTCAGCCCCTGAGTTGTGCAAGGGTCAACTGAGTTCATTCAGTTCTAGAAACCTAGTTACTTAATACTCAAAATAGCCTGAGTGATCTGGATTTTTTTTTATCTCATAAAAGCTCTTTTTCCTCTGATGTAATATTTGCTAGTAATACAGTATTAAATAGAAAATAAAGTATATCGTTGTGTGGGACTTCCCTGGTGGCACAGTGGTTAAGAATCCACCTGCCAATGCAGGGGACACGGGTTCGAGCCCTAGTCCGGGAAGATTCCCTCATGCTGTGGAGCAACTAAGCCTGTGCACCACAACTACTGAGCCTGTGCTCTAGAGCCCACGAGCCACAACTACTGAGCCTGCATGCCACAACTACTGAAACCCATGCAACTAGACCCCATGCTCTGCAACAGGAGAAGCCACTGCAATGAGAAACCTGTGCACCGCAACGAAGAGTAGCCCCTGCTTGCCACAGCTAGAGAAAGCCCGTGCGCAGCAATGAAGACCCAACGCAGACAAAAATAAATAAATAAATAAATTTATTTAAAAAAAAAAAGAATAGTATATCGTTGTGAAAACTGTCTTAAACCCTCTGTATCACGGAAAAACATATAATTTTAAGTGTTCTTTTACATGTATTTAAGCCTCTAAAACCAGTATAGAAAGTAGATATGACTTGCCATTTGAGGAGTGATGAGCTGATTACCTAAGCATACTATTATGGAGGCATCTTTGTGTAGTATGTTACAAAGTAGAAGACTAAAATTATGGAGAGTTACTGAGTAGTCATTTTAACTTGACTTAGAAGATAAATACACCACAGTAGGAAAACTTTGAAAATGTAGAGCAGTCAGCACAGTAATCATTTCTCACACGAACAATTTTTATAATCTATGTGAGAGTGTGTGAGTTTCTCTTATAAGTTTAAGCAAAAATGATATGGATATCCAGGATAGATTTGTTGATTTGCTTTAAATGTGAAATATGATGCCATGTGCCCCATTTTACATTTTCAGGTGACTGTAATTGAGAGACTGAAGTCAGATACACATACAGCTTACCCATGCTCATTCAAGGACTGTGCTGAAAGAGAGCTTGTGCCAGTTATGTGCCCTTATTGTGAGAAGAATTTTTGCCTGAGGTGATCACTGAGACCATTCAAACTCTGCATATCTGTTTAAGTCATATGCAAATACATGAACTAGTGTCACTCTTCTGTTGCTCATAGACATCGTCATCAGTCAGATCATGAATGTGAAGAACTGGAAATCCCTAAGTCTCGTATGGCTGCCACTCAGAAACTTGTTAAAGACATTATTGGCAAGTATCTAGAAAGCTTGTTTTGTTGTTTCCCTACTGCTCTATACTCTATATGAGTTCCAGAGCCCTGCTTCTCGTGTCAGCTTGCCGGTTATGGAAGGTGTTGTTAGCAACCCTGATGGTTATAACTTGCTATAGATTTTGATGACATTCTTATGACAGTACTTCTCACAAGGCTTTCCAATGAAAATTTGGAAATTCTATGGAAATACCCTACCAGATGTTCTCTTTTGCTGGACCATTTATATCAGCTGGTTAACCATCCTGGCTAAAAATTGTATTCATGAGGCTAAAGTAGTGGTTTACATTCTTTAAAGACTAAAGTTTAAGCCCAGTCAGCTATCCTATGACTGCTGCTGATATTCTGACATATGAGGAAAGAATGTATCTGTGATTTAGACCAGTCTGTCTGCTACCATGTTAGTTCAGCTGAATTTTCATTTTATATTAAGGATATTACTTTAAATTAAATTAAATTAGTCAATTTAAAATCTTCTATAACCAAATCTTAAAATTCTCTGTAGAAGTGTTCGTGATTGCTCTGTATTAAATAGATTTAAGCTGGAAAGAGGCACATAACTTGAGTTTTTGTTGTGGAAATCACTTAGGTCAACTCAGTGGTATTTTTCCATTGATCATACCTATAAAATGAATGTGGTCTCTATATATCTCTATTATATGTAATTCATGTACATTTCAGGACCATAGTTAATAAATAATAATAAAAATAAAACTCTGGAAATTGTAAAAGTTCTTATTTGCTTATATGCTTACACTTATTTCTTAGATTCCAAGACAGGAGAGACAGCAAGTAAACGGCGCAAAGGTGCAAAAAATAGTGAAACAGCTGCAAAGGTAGCATTAATGAAATTAAAGATGCGTGCTAATGGAGATAAATCATTGCCACAGGTTGGTCTTAGAGATTTTAGAATACAAAATGTTCTAAATATAGTTGGAGCTCCCTTTTTACTCTTCCCTCTCATTAAGTATGAGAACCTTATATGTATCATTTCTACTATTACATGGTATAAGTCTGCATAAATAATACATAGTTTTATGAGTTTTTTTCACTTTATAGAAACAGCAGTAAACCATATGTATCCTTCTTCAACTTTTTTCTTTTACCCTTGGTATCATTTTTTAAAACTTTATCCATGCTGATATGTTGAGTCTTATTCATTCATTTTGATAGCTCACATTTTTCTGTAGTATGAATATCCATTTATCCATCCTTTTAGTGAACACAATTCAGATTTCTTTTCCAAGTTGTTTGCTATTATAAACTGTTCAAAAGTGAACATCCACGTGTACTTGTAGGAACATTTCTCTAGGGCAGCTTCTTTAAAACTCCATATTGCCAGTTACATTTTCTGTAACAATTCAGTACATATGTACATACATACATACCTTAACACAGTTTCAGTAAGTAACTGATGTGTATGTGTATACCTTATGTGTATGTGTATTTTCTGATATTTTTTATTCTACTTTAAAGATTGTTGATTTTGTAGCCCCTGAAGGATTGAGACCATCAAATTGAAAAATGCTACTCTAGGGAACATACCTAGAAATAGAAAAGCTGGATCATGGGGTTTGCTCATCTTCAGCTTTACTAGATATTTTCAACTTATTTTTTTTTTTTAATAGATATTTATTGGAGTATAAGTGCTTCACAATACCGAGTTAGTTTCTGTTACACAATAAAGCGAATCAGCCATATGCATACACATGTCCCCATATCCCCTCCCTCTTGAGCCTCCTTCCGATCCTCCCTATCCCACCCCTCTAGGTCATCGCAAAGCACCGAGCCGATCTCCCTGTGCTATGCTGCTGCTTCCCACCAGCCAACTATTTTACATTCGGTAGTGTATATATGTCAATCCTACTCTCACATCACCCCAGCTTCGCCCTCCCGCCCTGTGTCATCAAGTCCATACTCTATGTCTGGCTCTTTATTCCTGCCCTGCAACTAGGTTCATCAGTACCATTTTTTTTTTTTAGAGCCCGTATATATGTGTTAGCATACGGTATTTGTTTATCTCTTTCTGACTTACTTCGCTCTGTATGACAGACTCTGGGTCCATCCACCTCACTACACATAACTCAATTTTGTTTCTTTTTATGGCTGAGTAATATTCCATTGTATGTACGTGCCACATCTTCTTTATCCATTCATCTGTCGATGGACATTTAGGTTGGTTCCATGTCCTGGCTATTGTAAATAGTGCTGCAATGAACATTGTGGTGTATGTCTCTTTTTGAATTATGGTTTTCACAGGGTATATGCCCAGTAGTGGGATTGCTGGGTCATATGGTAGTTCTATTTTTAGTTTTTTAAGGAACCTCCGTACTGTTTTCCATAGTGGTTGTATCAATTTACATTCTCACCAACAGTGTAGGAGGGTTCCCTTTTCACCACACTCTTTCCAGCATTTATTGTTTCTAGCTTTTTTGATAATGGCCATGCTGACCAGTGTGAGGTGATATCTCATTCTAGTTTTGATTTGCATTTCTCTAATAATTAGTGATGTTGAGCATCTTTTTATGTGCCTCTTGGCCATCTGTATGTCCTCCTTGGTGAAATGTCTATTTAGGTCTTCCGCCCATTTTTTAACTGGATTGTTTGTTTTTTTGATGTTGAACTCCATGAGCTCTTTGTATATTTTGGAGATTAATCCTTTGTCTGTTGATTCATTTGCAAACATGTTCTCCCATTCTGAGGGTTGTCTTTTTGTCTTCTTGTTGGTTTCCTTTACTGTGCAAAAACTTTTAAGTTTAATTAAGTCCCATTTGTTTATTTTTGTTTTTATCTCTTTTACTCTAAGAGGTGAATCAAAAAAGATCTTGCTGTGGTTTATGTCAGTGTTTTTCCTATGTTTTCCTCTAAAAGTTTTATAGTGTCTGGCCTTACATTTAAGTCTTTAATCCATTTGGAGTTTATTTTTGTGTATGGTGTTAGGGAGTGGTCTAATTTCATTCTTTTACGTGTAGCTGTCCAGTTTTCCCAGCACCACTTACTGAGAGGCTGTCTTTTCTCCATTGTATGTTCTTGCCTCCTTTGTCGTAAATTAGGTGCCCATATGTGCGTGGGTTTATCTCTGGGCATTCTGTCCTGTACCATTCATGTAAATTTCTGTTTTTGTGCCAGTACCATACTGTGTTGATTACTATAGCTTTGTGGTATAGTTTGAAGTCAGGGAGTCTGATTCCTCCAAATCTGTTTTTCTTTTTCAGGATTGCTTTGGCTCTTCAGGGTCTTTTGTGTTTCCATACGAATTGTAAGATTTTTTTGTTCTAATTCTGTGAAGAATACCATTAGTAGTTTGATAGGGGTTGCACTGAATCTGTAGATTGCTTTGGATACTATAGTCATTTTCACAATAGTGATTCTTCCAATCCAAGAACATGGTGTATTTCTCCATCTGTTTATGTCATCTTTGATTTCTTTCGTCAGTGTTTTATAGTTTTCTGAGTACAGGTCTTTCGCCTCCTTAGGCAGGTTTATTCCTAGGTATTTTATTCTTTTTGTGCAATGGTAAATATCAGTGTTTCCTTACTTTCTCTTTCTGATTTTTCATTGTTGGTGTATAGGAATGCCAGAGATTTCTGTGCATTAATTTTGTATCCTGCAACCTTACCAAATTCACTGATTAGTTCTAGTAGTTTTCTGGTGGCATCTTTAGGATTTTCTATGTATAGTATCATGTCATTGGCAAATAGTGACAGTTTTACTTCTTCTTTTCCAGTTTGTATTCCTTTTATTTCTTTTTCTTCTCTGGTTGCTGTGGCTAGGACTTCCAAAACTATGTTGAATAAGAGTGGCAAGAGTGACATCCTTGTCTTGTTCCTGATCCTAGTGGGAATGCTTTCAGTTTTTCACCATTGAGTATGCTGCTTGCTGTGGGTTTGTCATACATGGCCTTTATTATGTTGAGGTAGTTTCCCTCTATGCCCATTTTCTGGAGAGTTTTTATAATAAGCGGGTGTTGAATTTTGTCAAAAGCTTTTTCTGCATCTACTGAGATGATCATACGGTTTTTATTCCTTAATTTGTTAATGTGGTGTATCACATTGCATGATTTGCGTATATTGAAGAATCCTTGCATCCTTGGGATAAATCCCACTTGATCATGGTGTATGATCCTTTTAATGTGCTGTTGGATTCTGTTTGCTAGTATTTTGTTCAGGATTTTTGCATCCATGTTCATCAGTGATATTGGTCTCTAATTTTCTTTTTTTGTGATATCTTTTTCTGGTTTTGGTATTAGGGTGATGGTGGCTTCGTAGAATGAATTTGGAAGTGTTTCTCCCTCTGCAATTTTTTGGAAGAGTTTGAGAAGGATGGGTGTTATTAGCTCTTCTCTAAATGTTTGATAGAATTCGCCTGTGAAGCCATCTGGTCCTGGACTTTTCTTTGTTGGAAGATTTTATTTATTTATTTATTTATTTATTTAATTAATTTATTTTTTGGCTGTGTTGGGTCTTTGTTACTGTGTGTGGGCTTTCTCTAGTTGCGGCGACTGGGGGCTACTTTTCGTTGCAGTGCGCAGGCTTCTCATTTCGGTGGCTTCTCTTGTTGCAGAGTACAGGCTCTAGGCATGTGGGCTTCAGTAGTTGCAGCATGCAGCCTCAGTAGTTGTGGCTCGCGGGCTCTAGAGCACAGGCTCAGTAGTTGTGGCGCACGGGCTTAGTTGCTCTGTGGCATGTGGGATCTTCCCGGACCAGGGTTTGAACCCGTGTCCCCTGCACTGGCAGGTGGATTCTTAACCACTGCTCCACCAGGGAAGCCCTGTTGGAAGATTTTTAATTATGGTTTCAATTTCATTACTTGTGATAGGTCTGTTTATATTTTCTAATTCTTCCTGGTTCAGTCTTCGAAAATTGTACCTTTCCAGGAATTTGTCCATTTCTTCATGGTTGTCCATTTTATTGGCATATAGTTGTTTGTTGTAGTCTCTTATAATCCTTTGTATTTCTGCACTGTCAGTTGTGATTTCTCCTTTTTCATTTCTAATTTTATTGATTTGCGTCCTCTCTCTCTTTTTCTTGATGAGTCTGGCTAAGGGTTTATCAATTTTGATTATCTTCTCAAAGAACCAGCTTTTAGTTCTATTGATCTTGCTATTGTTTTCTTCATTTCTATTTCATTTATTTCTGCTCTGATCTTTATGATTTCTTTTCTTCTACTGACTTTGGGTTTTCTTTGTTCTTCTTTCTCTAGCTGTTTTAAGTGTAGGGTTAGATTGTTTATTTGAGATTTTTCTTGTTTCTTGAGGTGAGATTGAATTGCTATAAACTTCCCTCTTAGAACTGCTTTTGCTGTGTCACGTAGGTTTTGGGTCATTGTGTTTTTGTTGTCATTTGTTTCTATGTATTTTTTAATTTTTTCTTCAGTGATCTCTTGGTTATTTAGTAGCACACTGTTTAGCCTCCATGTATTTATGTTTTTTACAGTTTTTTTGCTATAATTGATTCCCAGTGTCATAATAGCATTGTAGTCAGAAAAGATGCTTGTTACGATTTCAGTTTTCTTAAATTTTCCGAGGCTTGATTTGTGACCCAAGATGTGATCTATCCTGGAGAATATTCCATGTGCAGTTGAGAAGAAAGTGTATTTTGCCACTTTTGAGTGGAATGTTCTGTAAATATCAATTAGATCCATCTGGTCTATTGTGTCATTTAAAGCTTGTGTTTCCTTATTTATTTTCTGTTTGGGTGATCTGTCCATTGGTGTAAGTGGGGTGTTGAAGTCCCGTACTATTGTTGTGTTACTGTCAATTTCTCCTTTCATGGTTGTAGCATTTGCCTTTGTATTGAGGTGCTTCTGTGTTGGGTGCATAAACATTTATAATTGTTATATCTTCATCTTGGATTGATCCTTTGATAATTAGGTAGTGTGCCTCCTTATCTCTCAGTCTTTATTTTAAGGTCTATTTTATCTGATACGAGTATTGCTACTCCAGCTTTCTTTTGAATTCCATTTGCATGGAATATCTTTTTCCATCCCTTCACTTTCAGTCTGTATGTGTTCCTAGGTCTGAAGTGGGTCTCTTGTAGACAGCATATATATGGGTCTTGTTTTTGCATCCATTCAGCCAGTTTGTGTCTTTTGGTTGGGGCATTTAATCCATTTACATTTAAGATTCTTATCGATATGTATGTACCTATTACCATTTTCTTAATTGTTTTGGGTTTGTTTTTGTGGGTGCTTTTCTTCTCTTGTGTTTCCCGCTTAGAGAAGTTTCTTTAGCATTTGTTGTAAAGCTGGTTTGGTGGTGCTGAATTCTCTTAACTTTTGTTTGTCTGAAAAGCTTTTGACTTCTCCATTGAATCTGAATGAGATCCTTGCTGGGTAGAGTAATCTTTGTTGTAGGTTTTTCTCTTTCATCATTTTAATTATATCCTGCCACTCCCTTCTGGCCTGCAGAGTTTCCACTGAAAACTCAGCTGATAACCTTATGGGGATTCCTTTGTATGTTATTTTTTGTTTTTCCCTTGCTACTTTTAGTATTTTTTCTTTCAATTTAATTTTTGTTAGTTTGATTAATATGTGTCTTGGTGTGTTTTTCTTAGGGTTTGTCCTATATGGGACTCTGTGCTTCCTGGACTTGGGTGACTATATCATTTCCCATGTTAGGGAAGTTTTCCACTATAATCTCCTTGAATACTTTCTCAGACCCTTTCTTTTTCTCTTCGTCTTCTGGGGCCCCTATAATTTGAATGTTGGTGTGTTTAGTATTGTCCCAGAGGTCTCTGAGATTGTCTTCAATTCTTTTCATTCTTTTTTCTTTATTCTGCTCCTCGGCAGTTATTTTCACCATTTTGTCTTCCAGCTCACTTATTTGTTCTTCTGCCTCTGTTATTCTGTTATTGATTCCTTCTAGTGTATTTTTCACTTTAGTTATTGTGTTATTCATCTCTGTTTGTTCGTTCTTTAGTTCTTCTAGATCTTTGTTAAACAGTTCTTGTATTTTCTCAATCCGTGCTTCCATTCTATTTCCGAGATTCTGGATCATCTTTACTATCATTACTCTGAATTCTTTTTCAGGTAGATTGCCTGTTTTTTCTTCATTTATTTGGTCTTGTAGGTTTTTACCTTGCTCCTTCATCTGTGATGTATTTTTTTGCTATCTCATGTTTTTTTTTTAATGAGTGGGATTGTGTTCCAGTTTTACTGGTTGTTTGGTCTGAGGCTTCCAACACTGGAGTTTGTAGGCTATTGGATAGAGCTGGGTCTTGGTGCTGAGATGAGGAACTCTGTGAGCCCTCACTCCGATGAATATTCCCTGAGGTCTGAGGTTCTCTGTTAGTCCAGTGGTCCAGACTCGGAGCTCCCACTGCAGGAGCTTCCGCCCAACCCCGTGCTTGCAAATCAAGCTCCCACAAGCCACGTGTGTTGGCAAAAAAAAAAAGAGAGAACAATAACAAAGTAAAAAATAAAATTAGATTAGGAAACTAACAGATATGTTAGAAAGAATGTAAAAATAAAAATATAGATGAATCAACAACTGGAAGGTACATCAGTACCACAGTAGTAAAAAAGAGGAGGGAAAAGAAAAAAAAAGAAAAAAGAAAAAAGGAGGGGCGAAGGCCTTGGCTGTGGAGAGTGGGGCCTAAGCAAGGATGAGGTTTGGGTGGTGGGCGGGGCCAATGCTCAGATCCCACAGGGCTGGAAAAGGCCCTGGGGGCTTTGGGGGGTGGGGCTTAGGCTCAAGGAACAGAAGGGGCCCAGGCGTGCCCCCCACTCCTGGTCTTAGAGAGCAGGGGACCTCACCTGGGAGCCCAGCAGGCTTCCTGGGCTCGAGTGGGCAGGACAGACGCCCTCCTTTCCTCTCCTGCTCCTCCGGTCTGGGGTCTGGGAGGGCCCCTTCCGCCTGCCTCTCCTGATCTCCCTGGCCTCCCTCCTATGCCCCCAAGGACCCACGCAGCCTGTAGTGGGCTTGGAGAGCAGGGGATCGGCCTGGGAGCTCAGCAGGTGAGTGGGCGGGGCAGTCGCCCTCTGTTTCTCTCCTGCTCCTCCCAGAGGGCACCTTCCACCTGCCTCTCCTGATCTCCCTGGCCTCCCTCCTATGCCCTCAAGGACCCACATGGCCTGGAGGGAGGTTTGGAGGGCAGGGGACCGGCCTGGGAGTTCAGAGGCTCCCTGTTCCCGAGTGGGCAGGACAATTGCCCTCTGCTCCTCTCCCGCTCCTCCTTGATGGCCCCTCCCGCCTGCCACTCCTGATCTCCCCAGCCTCCCTCCTATGCCCCCAGGACCCTCATGGCCTGGATGGGGCTTTGTGTGTGGGGCGGGGGGGACCGGCTTGGGAGCTCAGCAGGCTCCCCGGCCCCCGTGGGCCAGGCGATCAC